>NW_024379567.1:0-25000 GCF_016835505.1 Polypterus senegalus
ATTTAGTTTACTCGACATGCCTACCGCCTTAAAGCTGCAAGAAAAATTTTATGGTGAGACCGTCGCCTCAAAGCAGTCACGAGTGTGCAGAGTTGTCCAAAGTCACTACTTGTGAAGGTTAGGGTTGTGGGGACACGAACCCTGTTGGGGGTTGGGCTGTGTAGTGACCCGGCAGCCAGTGCTGGTGGCATGATGCATTGTGGGTAATTTATGTAAAGTTTCCTGTTGTACTAAATTAGCAAGGCAGTTGAATTATTGTTCCTGTTGTAATTGTTGTAAGTGTTTGTGTTCAACTGGTTCTTGCCGTCCGGGGTTACTAAATTGTAAATAGTTACCATCAATGAGAAAGGTGGCTTCGTTTAATGACCCTGGCAATGGCTATGCAATGAGCTTTGAGCTTTGTTTTCTGACTATCTGCTTAATAAAGAGAGACAACGGGACAGAGCTGTGGTGTTAAGATTTCATCTAAGCAATGATTGCCGAGACACTCGGAGTCGTGCGGCATATGGGACACGAGTGCTCGCTGGCTTATTGAGCTGGGTACAGCGGCGTGCATGGCGCTGGCATTCCGCTGGCCGACCAGCTTGGGAAGTGCACGGCTCTGAAAACTTTAAGACTTAACCACCGGTCGCTACATTGGTTGCTGGAATTCAAGCTGCAAGCCTTCTGCCGGGTTTCTCCATTAGCTTCACACGTACGGCCCCTGCGATTGTCACCCGTCCCTCAAAGCAGAACTTGTCGTTGTCAACTTGATTTACGAATAGAAACCTCGGAATGCTGTGGCCAAAGTGCTTTACAGTAATAGAATTAAAGAAAACCCGTGAATGACACAAATAGAAATAAAATAAATGAACATCAATAAGTAGAAGTTCTACAATCACAAATCAGTGTTACAGAAGGTCACAGAATGCAAGTGCGTAGAAATGAGTCTTTAATCTCGTTTTTGAATTGTCGACGACTCCTTTAGGTGACGAGCTCCACAGGCGAGGAGGGGCAGCAGCACAAGTCCTGTCTGTCCGTCTTTAGTGTGACACGAGTGACAACAAGTGACAACTGACCAGAAGATCTAAGCACTCTGGAGGGCTGATGTAAAGCACACGATTCAGATAAATAGGCAGCAGTGAGCCGGTGTAAAGATTTAAAAACGAGCAGCAGGATTTTAAAATCATTTTGAAAACTGACCGGCAGCAGCCCGTGTAAAGAAGCTAACGTTGGAGAAACCGAATCGGACTTTCTTGGCCGCGCCAGAGGGCAGACGGCAGCTCCTTCAAGTTAGGTGGGTTGTGTTGTTGTACAGCCATTGGTTTGAGCTCTGGGCTTTGAGGAAGCCGTTTTCGGACATTTCAGTGGCTCCCTTTAGACGGTGTGTAGAGAGCGGTTCATTCATGGTCTTGCTGGAAGGTGAATCTTCATCCTGGTCTTTAAATCTTTGGCAGATTGAAACCGGTCTTCCTCTCAAGAATTGTCCTGTATTTAGTGCCATCTTTCCTTCGATCCTGACCCCACAGTGCCACCACCATGCTTTACTGTTGAAATGGTGTCCTCGAGGTGACTGGGCAGTGTAGGGTTTGCACCGCACGGTGATGGCCAAACAGTTCAAGTCTACTGTCCCCTGATCTGTATCTGGGGGTCCACCACGTGTTGCTGTGTGTTTTAAGCAATGGCTTTTCTTTCTGCTGGCTGCTCTTCTATTAAGCCCCCCAACTCGTAAAGTGGTCCTGTGGACAGATACTCTGCTGTGGATCTTTGCAGCTCCCTCCGTGTTCTCCTCCTTTTGCTTCATCTCTGATTATTGTGAGTTTTGATAGGTGGCATTCTCTTACCAGGAGTGCCGTGTCCTTGTCCATTTTGTTATAATCCAATTTAATGTTGCATTGTGGGATAGCCCAAGATCTAAGTCAACTTTGGAGAAGCATCGCTCAAATCCCAAACCTGGAGAACAGTCTGGTGGTAGTGGTCTGGCTGATCGTTAAATGAAGTTCCTTTTAGCTAAAACGCGAAACAACACGTTAATCTTAAAATCCCGAGCCTCCATTTCACGTATTCTTTCAAACGTAGAGAGTCGGGTTTGTTTATCTAAGCTTCGTGTCTGTCGGCGCTCTAATCCACAAAGATGGCAGGCACCCTGACTTTTTTAGTTTCTTTATCTCTACTTCTCTTCACACCCCAGAGTTCTGTCTGGTCGTGAATGCAACACGTTGGGGGAGAGAGAGGGGGGGAGGAAGGAGAGAGATGGGGGGAGAGGAAGGAGAGAGAGAGATGGGGGGGGGTTGGGGGGAGAGAACTCCTGAATATTTAAAGAGCTCCCTGTACCTGCCGGCTGTTTAAAGAGCAATTTAGAAACCTTCAGGTCACACAATGTCTGCTATCAACGGCAACCTTTATTTCTATCACATTTTCATACAACTAATGTGCTTTATGTGATGAAGAAAAGAGAGAAAAAAAGACAAAGTAAGAATTGAAATCGGAGAACGCTACCATAGAATAAAAATAAGATCCAGTGGGCAGGGAGGACAGAAAAAAAAACAACAAACTTCAGACAGCTGGAGAAAAAATAAAATCTGCAGGGGGTCCGAGGCCATGAGACCCCCCCCAGCCCCCTCTAGGCGTTCTACCTAACATCAATGATCAGTCCTCCTTGTATTCAGGGTTCTCGTGGAAGGACTTGATGATGGCGGTCACGTGGACTTCAGGCCTTTAATCCATCCATGTAGGGACATCGCGGTGCTTTGATCAGGTGGTGGTGGCGCAGATCACAGAAAACCGGAAAAGAAACGGAAGAGAGAGTCGGGGTCAGTACGGATTTTAGAGCCTCCAGGAATAGTCGTGATAATTACTTGAATATGCAGAGCATCAGGATTAACGTTACTACTTTAACATGGCTTTCTCATAACTTAATGTGTTTTTAGCAGCCCAGTTAAGAGCAGTTAGTTAATCCTAAGATAAAAATGCATTTAAAGACACGCACGTTGTTTTTTAGTAAAAGTACTCTGTGTGTGTATATATATATATATATATTTTTTTAGCACCAGTACACTTCAAGACAAGTGTTACTTTAGTCCGCACCCCTCCCCGAGCCCTCCATGCTGCTCAGCTCTGCGCTTTCCGCTGGTACAAAAGACAGGAAGTTGGTGCCCGTCCGTATTTCGTAAGTCGTGGCGTGGCGTGGCGTGGCCGGTCTATTTGCGTTTCATAAATGGTGTCACTTGAACATCTTTTGCACTGTAATGTTGTCTGTATTCACCCCAATTATTTTACCTGCCATAGCCTTTGATTAACAGCAGCTTTTAGTAATTCTGCTACTAAGGCCATCATACACGGCGACATTTTGAAAACCTTCACACAAAGTGTAGTTTGTAGTTTTTTTTTGTTTTATTTTTTTTTTATTTTAAAAAGACAAATCGCTTGTGGAAGGAAGATGAAGCGTGCAGAGCAGCACAGCGGGACACAGGCAGTCAAGAATAGCAGAGAGGGTTAAACTAGTCGGGGTGTCTTCGGTCTCCTTAACCCCGTAAGGTTACACGTGTTGTATTTTTTTTTTTTTTTGCCATCCATCGATTATCCAACCCGCTAGATCCTAACTACAGGGTCACGGTTTCTGCTGGAGCCAATCCCAGCCAACACAGGGCACAAGGCAGGAAACAAACCCCAGGCAGGGCACCAGCCCACCGCAGGGCACACACTTGGGCCGATTTAGGATCGCCAGTGCACTTAACTTGCATGTTTTTGCTAAATGTGTCCGTTTTTCTTTTTGCCTTTTGATCTCCGTAGTTCTAAAACAATGTTGGGCTTTAACTCTGCATTGTCAGGTCAGGCTTATATTTGGTGTGTTGCTTTTTTTCGTTCTAAGGATGTAATCCAAACGATTTAAAGCTTAAAATGGATTTTCAGTTCTCCACTTTTTTTTTCCTTCAGTTTATTTTTTTTTTTTTAAACTAAATAGTGCACGATAAATGGACATGAGTGTGACGGAGAATTGCTGGTTCCTTTGTCACTTGCATCTCTTTGCTAATAAGGAGCCATTTAAAAATGGTGACTGTAGGTGTTTAAGACTTAAAATAAGCAGTGAAGGGCTTAATCTTAATAAATGACAACTTAAATGAAGCAGAAGAAGTCGCTTGAGAAATACGACCTTCGGCTTCTTGTGAAGCACTTGAGCAGAAACGGAAATCTGCAGCCACTACGGCCCTGCAGGACTGACATTGATCACCCTGATTTAACAGGTCTGAGTCTTGAGCAGCAAATCGGTTCGACTCCATTAATTAGCAGCACACTGTGGTCACTAATTAAGAAAATGGTGAGGGGGGGAAACGCCTGTAGCCACGGCGCCATACAAGATCAGAGCTGGGCACCCCTGTTCTAGAAAGTGTCAAGCCAGCGGCCTGATGGGTTAGCGTTGGATAAGAGAGCCAAGTATGCTCTTCTGACACGAGTGTGGCGTTTGCAGCCCCCAAGTCCTTATCCTGCTGCATTTAACCACAACTCTTGAATTTACGATTTTCAAGTTGGAAAGTAGAAAGAGCGTGCATCCCAAACTCTGAGCTCCTACTTGCAAGCTCGGCCCTGGTTCTCGCATAAATGAATATGGAAGTAAATCCAAAGGAATCCCGTGGTACGAAAAGTTTACTGTGGTTTGGTCTTTTGAGGCGGAAGCCACGCCCCCAGGGGAGGTGAAAGGTTATTGTAGAAGAAAAATGTGGGCTGGCACTCTGCCTTGTGCCCTGTGCTGGCGGGGATTGGCTCCAGCAGACCCCCCGTGACCCTGTAGTTAGGATATAGCGGGATGGATGGATAGATGGATGCCTGCCTCCGCGCTCGGCTGGTTGTCTTCAAGTCTTGTGGTTCTTTGGTTTCATTGTGTACTTTGAACTTTATTTGCCCCCGGGGGAGATTTGGTCTTTTTTACATAAACTCTTATCTGTTTTGATGACACATTTCAGCTTTTTTTTTTTACAATGTGCGACACAAGACGCAGATCGATTTATCTACAGCTGGCTTGGCTATTTGGTAAGCGTTTATGCTTTTCGTTTTTCCATCGGGGGTCCCATACGCCATAGGGTTCATGATAAAATGGCAGCACTGGCTTCTTATTTCAAAATTTATCAGACGCCTAACTTTACAACAAGAGCGCAGTTTTGCTTACAAACCGTGTTTGTGAAGAACCAGAAAAATAACAAACTGATTCCTCAACGTGGAAAAAAGGGATGGAGGTGGTCCTTAAAACTCCTTTTAAAAAAAAAAGTGTTTCCAGCGAGCGGTTCGTAAGGCTGTAGCGTGAACTCCTGCAGTCTTAGTTTTCTCTGTTCGAGGCTTTCTCCGCGTTGTTTAAGGTTTTTACGTTCAGTTTACCATTAAGCTGTGCATTCTATGGTATAATTATTTTTGTGGTTTAAAATCTTTTTAAAAAAATATGTACGGTCTGGAACGGATCAAATGTGTGTACATAACAATCCTACGGGGGAAATTACTTTGGGGCACGACCAGAGTTTTGGAACGAATTACAGTCGTGACCTGAGGTTCCACTGTACTTGCTAACTTAGCATTGGGAATTCATATTTTTGTCCCCCCCCCCAGTTAATGTGTATTTTGTGGATGTCCCCTCATTTGTCCCCCTGCTCTTCCCCTTCAGGCACAGGAGACGGCTCAGCTGGAGGAGCAGCTGCAGGCCTGGGGTGAGGTGATTCTGGCCGGAGATAAAATCCTGCGGTGGGAGAAGCCCTGGTTCCCGGCCGCGCTCTGCGGAGTCGTGTCCTTTGTTTTCTTGTGAGTATCTTGTGTCTTGTGGGTGCCGTGAGCTGTGAAGGATTTTTTAATTTTTAAAAGTGGTGGCTCGCCACCTGCTGACGGTAATGTGAGATGTTCCAACTCCTGTTCTTCCTCTTGACAGGTTGATCTATTATCTCGATCCCTCGGTGCTGACTGGCGTGTCCTGCGCCATCATGATTCTCTGTCTGGCTGATTATCTCGTCCCAACTCTTGCACCCAAAATTTTTGGATCTAACAAATGGTAAGTTAATTTCTTTGTGTTGTGTCACGGCAAGCTCATTAAAAATCCATTGGACTCACAATCCCTCCTAACCCATTAACAGCTGTGTTTGGGGGGCTTAAAGTGGAGAAGGACAAACAAACTGGGATGGCATTCACTACACTGTTGGCACGCAGACTCATTCTGATAGACTGGAAGAAACCAAACTCTCGTCTTTTAAGTCGGTGGAAACCGATGTGTTATACTTGAAGTTGGAAAAAATCAAATACTCCGTTAGAGGATCCGTACAGACGTTTTTCAAAACATGGCAGGATCTAATCAGTAATATTTTAAAATAAGTTCATGTTATTAATTTAGGTATGTTGACAAGCCTTCACATTTAACGCAGCTTGGCTTGCTCTCTCTCAGGGGTGGGGATCGATCTGTTCTTGACTCAATTCTTCTTTTTGTAAAAACTTGATTGCTTTGTGTGGATTGTAATAAGATTAATAATAATAAAAAAAAAAAAAATCCATTGTATTCCAGGACAACTCTTGCTGGGCTTTGGCTCTAATGGTTAAGAGAGCGGACTGTAAAGCACCCGTCTAATGGACTTCTGTCACCCTTTGTGATCTCATTCATCGTCCGGCTCTGCAAAGCCCCTTCTTGTGCCTGCTGTCCACTGGGGAGGCTCTTTGTGGTTCATTTCTTAAATCTGTCAGTTCTGCCATCCTTTACTGTGTGCTTGATTGGGAAAAAAAACGAGCTTCCCAGAAGGAAATTTTCACAGGAATGTCCTTTAGAAGTAGCGATGATGGAGTTTGGTGAGAAGTCAGTTGCCATAAATCCGAGCTTCCCAAACTCTGTCCTGGGGGGACCCCCTGTGGCTGCAGGGTTTTGTTCCAACCGACTCTTCGCCTAATTAAGTGAGTCGTTATTTCCCAGTGTCTGTGTTTTGGAGTCAATGTTGAAATTGCAAAACTCTGATTTCTATTAAAAAGTAGTAAGCAGTTATGTGGGAAATATGAAGTTTTTTATAAGTTGTAAACAGTATTTTCAACCTGATTTTCATTCTGCTTTTCAAAGTTTTCTGGTTATTTCCTAATTAGCGGGTCTGACACACAAGTTGTTGCTGCCGTCATCATCCCGGGTGTCTGCTATGCTGGCTGTTAATTGTCACTAATTGGGGGAAAATGAAGGGAGCAAACTACACAGGAAAAGGGAAAAACAATAGACAAACAACAAAAGAAAGTTGAGCATTTATAGCTTTAGAAAAAAATCGAGATTTCTAAATGTCTTATAAATGTAAAGTCCATACTGTGGTGTTTTTCTGAATGCAGAATAAAAGACCAGCTAATTCAATGAGATCAGTTGTTCTCAATTATTATCACCGATTGTGCATCTGGTTGGAACAAAAACCTGCAGCCACAGGGGGTCCCCAGGACCGAGTTTGGGAACCCCTGCCATATACAGTGGTGTGAAAAACTATTTGCCCCCTTCCTGATTTCTTATTCTTTTGCATGTTTGTCACACAAAATGTTTCTGATCATCAAACACATTTAACCATTAGTCAAATATAACACAAGTAAACACAAAATGCAGTTTTTAAATGATGGTTTTTATTATTTAGGGAGAAAAAAAAATCCAAACCTACATGGCCCTGTGTGAAAAAGTAATTGCCCCCTTGTTCAAAAATCACCTAACTGTGGTGTATCACACCTGAGTTCAATTTCCTGATTACTGCCACACCTGTTTCAATCAAGAAATCACTTCAATAGGAGCTGCCTGACACAGAGAAGTAGACCAAAAGCACCTCAAAAGCTAGACATCATGCCAAGATCCAAAGAAATTCAGGAACAAATGAGAACAGAAGTAATTGAGATCTATCAGTCTGGTAAAGGTTATAAAGCCATTTCTAAAGCTTTGGGACTCCAGCGAACCACAGTGAGAGCCATTATCCACAAATGGCAAAAACATGGAACAGTGGTGAACCTTCCCAGGAGTGGCCGGCCGACCAAAATTACCCCAAGGCGCAGAGGCGACTCATCCGAGAGGTCACAAAGACCCCAGGACAACGTCTAAAGAACTGCAGGCCTCACTTGCCTCAATTAAGGTCAGTGTTCACGACTCCACCATAAGAAAGAGACTGGGCAAAAGCGGCCTGCATGGCAGATTTCCAAGGCGCAAACCACTGTTAAGCAAAAGAACATTAGGGCTCGTCTCAATTTTGCTAAGAAACATCTCAATGATTGCCAAGACTTTTGGGAAAATACCTTGTGGACTGATGAGACAAAAGTTGAACTTTTTGGAAGGCAAATGTCCCGTTACATCTGGCGTAAAAGGAACACAGCATTTCAGAAAAAGAACATCATACCAACAGTAAAATATGGTGGTGGTAGTGTGATGGTCTGGGGTTGTTTTGCTGCTTCAGGACCTGGAAGGCTTGCTGTGATAGATGGAACCATGAATTCTACTGTCTACCAAAAAATCCTGAAGGAGAATGTCCGGCCATCTGTTTGTCAACTCAAGCTGAAGCGATCTTGGGTGCTGCAACAGGACAATGACCCAAAACACACCAGCAAATCCACCTCTGAATGGCTGAAGAAAAACAAAATGAAGACTTTGGAGTGGCCTAGTCAAAGTCCTGACCTGAATCCAATTGAGATGCTATGGCATGACCTTAAAAAGGCGCTTCATGCTAGAAAACCCTCAAATAAAGCTGAATTACAACAATTCTGCAAAGATGAGTGAGCCAAAATTCCTCCAGAGCGCTGTAAAAGACTCATTGCAAGTTATCACAAGCGCTTGATTGCAGTTATTGCTGCTAAGGGTGGCCCAACCAGTTATTAGGTTCAGGGGGCAATTACTTTTTCACACAGGGCCATGTAGGTTTGGATTTTTTTCTCCTAAATAATAAAACCATCATTTAAAAACTGCATTTTGTGTTTACTTGTGTTATATTTGACTAATGGTTAAATGTGTTTGATGATCAGAAACATTTTGTGTGACAAACATGCAAAAGAAGAAGAAATCAGGAAGGGGCAAATAGTTTTTCACACCACCGTATACTCGCAGATAAGTCGGGACTTGGTTTTTTTTTTTTACAGTATCATTTGTTTTATTTTATAATGTCGCTCGTGTAAGTCAAATGCGGAAACCTCGCGCTATTGGCCCAAGGGGTTACGATTACTGAGACAGTAACGACCGAGCACACGGCCTTTATGTGCGCTGTGTCGGCGTGTGCTCCTAACGTCGGTCTGTCTGTCTCTCTTGTGCCTACGTGACCACACAGTAATACCCAAACTATTCTGGAGCGACGTTTGAACTGGTTTGTGTTTTTTGTATCTCGTACACCTTTTATCGTAAGAGCATCCCTTATCTACGATCAGAAGAAAACATGAGGCTGGTTTTAAATGAAATGTCATTGAAGTGGCGAAAGAAAATTGGTAACTGCGCTGCTGCCACAACATTCAGTGTGTCTGAGAAACTGATGTGACGTTGAAGGAGGCAAGAAGATGTACAGTCCCAATCAAAAGTTTAAGACCACTTGAAAAATGGCAAAAAATCCTATTTTGCGTGGTTGGATCTTAACAAGTTTCCAAGTAGAGCTTCAACATGCAACGAGAAGAAACGGGAGTGCGACCAAACCTCCTTTGAGCATTCAATTTAATGAAAACAACGATTAAACTGAAACAGGCGGTTTTACAGCTGATCAAAAGTTTTGGACCACAACTCCAAAAAAACCCGTAACCCCCAAAACAGAAATCAAACTCCCAAACATGAACTCGGTACTGAGTAGCTCCACCGTTCTTGGTGGTCACTTCAAAAATTCACTGCGGCATGCTTGGAGAAATGTTCCCACTCACCTCATGGAAACGCTTGCATCAAGTGGTGAAGACGGCCGCACGAAGGGCATCAACTGTCTGGAACTGTTGTCTATTTTTGTAAACTTGCCATCCATCCCCAAAGGTTCTCAGTTGGATTTAGATCAGGGGAACAAGCAGGATGGGCCAAAAGAGTGACGTTATTCTCCTGGAAGAAGTCCCTTGTCCTGCGACAATTGTGTACTGTAGTGTTGTCCGAAACGCTACAGTACGAAGCGAAAAGCGAAAACCCCAGACGAGGGCCCTCCGTCATGA
Organism: Polypterus senegalus; assembly: GCF_016835505.1. NCBI lineage: Eukaryota > Metazoa > Chordata > Cladistia > Polypteriformes > Polypteridae > Polypterus > Polypterus senegalus. The sequence goes on from NW_024379567.1 coordinate 10,105, forward strand.
GGAATGCTCTCTGCAACATCTGGACATAGCCAGCGGCCGTTTGACGCCCCTGCACTTCCTGAAGCTCCATTGTTCCACTGAAGGAAAAAAGCATCCCAGACCATTGTGGCGCGTAGAAAACATCTCGGGTGGGATCTGCTTGTCATGCCAGTAACGTTGGAAACCATCAGGACCATCAAGGTTACATTTTTTTTTTTTTTCCTCATCGGAGAATAAAACTTTCTTCCACCTTTTGAATGTCCCACGTTTGGTGCTCTCTTGCAAATCCAACGAGCAGCTCTGTGGCGTTCAAGGAGACGAGGTCTTTGAAGACTTTTTTGTGTTTGAAGACCTTCAGTCTCAGATGCTGTTTGATGGTTATGGGGCTGCAGTCAGCATCAGTAACGGCCATAATTTGGGTCGAGGATCGTCCAGTGTCTTGACGGGGACAGCCAATTGGATCCTCCGGCTCAGTGCTGGTGAAATTGTTTTGGGTCTTCCACTTGACTTTTTTTGTTCCATAACCCTCAGGATCATCTAAGAAGTTCCAAATGACGGTCTTACTGCGTCCCACCTCAGCAGCGATGGCGCGCTGTGCTTATGCTGTTCAAAAAGTTCAAAAGGGAGACTTTTTTGCCTTTGCCATCAGAGCGTGTGGCGACCTGACAGAAAATGACGACAATGAATCCACAGATTTGGCCTTTTAAAGGCATGTGGTCCTAAAATCTTGATCAGCTGTAAAACGGCCCATTTCAGTTTAATCGTTCTTTTCAATTCATTGAATGCTCAAAGGAGGTTTTGTCGCACTCCCGTTTCTTCTTGTTGCATGTTGACGCTCTACTTGGAAACTTTTTAAGATCCAACCATGCAAAATAGGATTTTTTTTTTTTGCCATTTTTCAAGTGGTCTTAAACTTTTGATCGGGACTGTAAAAAAGAAAATGTAAGGGTCTTGTTTTTGAACGGGTGTATAAGTCAGGGTGATTTTTATGATAGGTGTGAGTGTATCTCATAGTTTAAAATGCAACCACAGAATGTTTGTTTGTTTCTTGGAGTAAAGCAACACAAGCAAAGCTATAATTTTCCCAGAACTTGTATTTTTATGCCAATTCAGAAACGACTAAATGGCAATCCAGTCCCAATATGCCAACTGGATATTAACATGAATGCAATGGGGTGGTGAAGTTTGGAGTCGGCCTCGCAATCCTTTAGCACAGAAGTAGGGTGCCCCCTAAACCGACTCGATGTGCAAGCAGACACGTGTTTCTTCCTCAAATGACATCCATGAACCAGGCTGGTGAATGACATCGTTGAGCATCGTGGGTAAAAGAGTTTGCTGATGTGCCAAAAATGTCTCTTGTTGCACCTGCCCCCCCTTTTTAATGTAACTGCCACCCGCCCTTCAAGTAAGGCTGTGAAGTCGGTGGTACGGAGCTCTTGTGAAACCTCGATTTTCATCTAAACATGAAGGTCTGGCCAGTGTGTTTAAATTTGTACGTCATGCCTTCTTCTAAAAGCAGCAAGGATTAAATCCTCGTGCCCGCCCCGGCTTTTACAATTCGCCACAGTCCTGTGGAGATCACATGCTGTTTGGCTGTCCTTGCAGTGGAAGACGTGAAACCTTTTGTGACCCTTGGCCAGCTGCTGTCCCAGGACATTTGCTCTTGGATATCCTAGAAGGGGCAAACTGTTCTCAAAACTTTGACCCCGACTGTTTGTTTGGACTCTGCAGGTTTCAAATTCAGCCCGTAGCTGATGAATGTGTAATCCATCCCAGCCTGCACTGCTCGTCATGTGGCGTGTGGCTTGACGGTCGGAGCGTTTGTGACTGCGCCGGTCCCCTCCAGACTCCCTCTTGACATTCGGGAGTCTGTAGAACTCAACACCGTTGATTAGTTACGCCCGAGCTAAGCTGACAAATGGGGACAATTCTTGGCGATGGTGGAATAAGTGCTCGGGTGCTTTTATTAAAAAAAAAGGTCCAAACCAGTAAGTGTCCACAGTGCAGTTCATAAATAAATCCATAAAACCAGGTGACAAGTGGGAGGATAAGAACCAGAATCCGTTAAAATTGGAGGTTAAAATGCAGTCTCTCTAACTTGGGGGGGGTCCTCAGCGTCCCAGTCCTGGAGGGCCGCAGTGCCCCAATTAGAACTCGGTCCTTGCTGATAATGAGTTTGGTGTTTAACGCCATAACTTGTTCGCTCTTTTATTCATCAAAGAACACCTTTGTGGATCAGAGGTCCTTGATTTTACACTCCTGGAGGTCCGCTGTGGCTGCCAGTTTCCACTTTAACCAGTTTCTTAATCAGAACCCTTCTATTTACTACTAAAGCAATAAATTTTTTTTGGGCATAATTTGATCTCTCTCGCCGGTTACCATTCCGAACCCTTAATTGCCTCTTTTTAGATTTTAGCCGCTGCATGGAAGTTTTAATTGCTGCCTGTTTTCTTAATCAGACATTAGTCAATAATGAGATTCCGAGAAGCAATAAACCAGCAGCTCTCCAGCAAACAGACTTACTTGCCATCAAGTATCTGATTTTTAAAAAATAAAATGGCAGGAGCGTCAAGTTGAACCTTTTAAACCACTGGAGCCGAGTATGATCAGCAAAGTACATTCGTTGAACGCCTCAAGCGGCTATAGTCGCGTCCCAGAGTAATTTGCCAGCACGTCGGAGCCGTACATTGGTTGTGCAGCCAGCTCGTGACCACGGCCGGCCCTGGCATTGAGCCGCTGCACTAGACTGGCCTGCAAGTGTCGGCGCTGGTCTCTGTGTGCGGCCAGTTCAAGCGCACTTGGCTCGGTGATTTACTGAACTTGTACATATGATAGTGTTGCAGTAGTTTTTCATCGTTTTTACAGTTCATTGACGGTGTGTAAAATGATTGTGATGCTCTTGACATTTTCTTTGTGAATTGTGATGTTTAAAGTGCAGCAAAAAAGTATTTGGCCTCCTGGGGTGCAATAAGAGTATGTGGCAGTTTAAGGGTTAAATCTATTCTGGTCCCCCAAACACTTGGCTAACGTTCTGACGGAAGTGCAATTAAAATAAAATCGCTTTGGGATGAATGCAAGCTTTAACAACAAGCTGCATAGTTCAATGCCAAGTTTCATTATTGGCATGGACTGTCTTCTAATTGCGGTGGGCTGGCGCCCTGCCTTGTGCCCTGTGTTGGCTGGGATTGGCTCCAGCAGACCCCCGTGACCCTGTAGTTAGGATTTAGTGGGTTGGATAATGACGGTCTGTCTGTCTTCTAACTGGGGAAGCTATTTGGAATAAAAACCTGCGGCCCCCCCAGGACTGTGATTGAGGACCCCTGCTGTCACTCCTTCCGATCTCGGCCCACCTCCTTTGTCTCCCCAGCTCACCCATCACTCGCGGAGACCCCCGTCTTGGCTGGCTGCCTCCAGACTGCCCGAGGTCGGCTCTCCTCCCGTATTGGGACGCCTTAGGGGGTCACCTGCCATGCTCAGTGGGGTGAACTCGCCTCTAGAGCACAACATTTGTTGTGTTTGATTTTTTTTTAATATTCTTCTGAACTGTCTTTCACCTGGATGCCAGCCAGAGGTGGCATTGAGTAAGTAAAGCTGGAAAAAAATATTGGTTTCTGCCTTCATTTAAGGCTGTAAAGCAAAAAAAAAAAGGGAATATTTGGGGTCTTTTCTGTACCCACTGTGTAGTTTTTGTTTCCCCCATTGTGCGGGTGTCATTCAGAATCGCAATTGCTGCTTTTCTTTCTATTCCTCCTAAACACATTTTAAAAACTTGTTCTCCAGTTTAAGAAAACCAAGCCTCAATCGCAGTCGTCCTCCTTATAGAAGATGTGATATTTGGTGCCGGGCAGGTATTGCTTGTTTGAGTCGCTGTGGAGCGTGTGGTCTTCTGACATCTCGACTGTCCCCCTCTGCTTTTCAGGACTACAGAGCAGCAGCAGCGGTTCCATGAGATCTGTGGGAACCTCGTGAAAACCCAGCGCCGCATCCTTGGCTGGGGCAGACGGGTCTTTGCTTTAAAGGAAGAGAAACCCAAAATGGTACGGTAATTGTTTTAAACTTGTGTTGTCTGCCGCCAGACTGTATACAGCAGAACTTTTGGGGGTGGTCTCCTTGGAGTAATTGTGATGGGAACAGACCACTCGGCTCAAATGGCTTAAAGTCTTAATGTGCACCTGATAACTGTGAGTGTGTGAGGGGGCCTTTAGTGGACTGGTAGCCCCATTCAGGATTTGCTCCTGCACTCTTATTGATCTCTTTTACCCGCCTGATGCTTTGAGACCCTCGGCGGGGTAAAGAGTTGTATTCCAACAGGCGGCACACACGTTCTCTCAGTAGGGCTACGGCTTTTAAAGGGGTCGCTTCTCCAGTCTGTCTTGGGAGGGTCGGGTCAGGGAGCCTGCACTGGTACAACACTTGGCCGAACCCACCACACGACAAAACCGCTCGGCAACCCCCCAGGCACACCCACTGTCCAGTCCCACCCTCTGGAAATGACCCTCTATCCGCCGCAGTCGGGTGTTATGTGGGCGACCCCTTGGCCTGGTCCAGCCACTCGAGACCTCAACAGTGAGGGTGCTTGTGAGCCAAATCACCTTCAGGTAATCGCGCCTCATGGCCGTAGTGCCGTAACTGACGCTCCCTCACAATGCAGGTCATGTGCCTCATTCGGGAGTCACGCCAGCGGCAGCCAAGGATTCACTGAAGAGACACACATGAAGAAGTCCAGTCACTGGCAGGACTGGCATCCATGACTTGCATACAAGACTTGGACCTTCACCCTTTTACAGAGCTATCTGGAGCGCCACGCACCTCTTTCCAATCCCCCCATGCTCTCCCAGTCTTTCTACTGACTTCATAAGAAGAGTCACCAGAGACATGAATGTCGCTGCCAAGGTAAGTAAACCTCTCGACTGCTGATGGCCGTGCCTAAGTGGTCATTAAAGGCCCGGATCTCGTTTTTTATCGGCGCCTTCATTGACTCAAAGTCGAGATCTGTGAATCTCTCTTCACCAACAAATGCCCCACAGCTGCTGGACCCCATGACTTTGCCCAACACCCAGTCCACGCAGGCACTGAGAGGAACCCACAGCCCACCCCACTGGGGAAGAACAGAAGAAAGGATGCACTCGATGAGCTTTTAACATCCCGTTTTACTCCCAAATTCATTGAGCAGTGCCAATTAGTGAGAGTCCTGCCACACACTATACACTAATGTAGCTTGAATTGCCAGCTCCCATTTGGCTTTTCAAACTGGCACAGATCTCGCTACTCGCAAGGTATGAACGGGTGGGAGCTGGGGGTGTGAGATCTCTTTTTGGAATCCCTTCCTAGACTCTTGGGCATTTACATCCTTCGGTTTGAAGCTCAGGGTGGCGCAGTGGGTAGCGCTGCTGCCTTGCAAGTTAGGAGACCCGTCTGGGTTCACTTCCCTGGTCCTCCTTGCATGGAGTTGGCAGTTTCCTTCCACAGTCCAAAGACCTGCAGGTTAGGTGCATTGGCGATTCTAAATTGTCCCTGGTGTGTGTGTGCCCTGTGGTGCGCTGGCGCCCTGCCCGGGGTTTGTTGCCTGGGATTGGCTCCTGCAGACCCCCGTGACCCTGTAGTTAGGATAATGGATGGATGGGTTTGAAGGTCTCTGAGAGCGCGGTGAGAACGCACACCTCAACAACGAGCGCCACTCCAATGATGCGATATTCATTTAATTTGAGGTAGTGGGAAATGTAGGGCTGCACACCACCCATGTGATATGTGCATTTGTTTGTTTCAATTCTACAATGGAGTACAAACTGTAAATGTGGCCTGACGTTTGTTTTTAAGAAGCCCCTTTTATGTATTCGCGCTGTTTCAATGAGGATCCGGTCTGAGTACGCCCGCACGTCCCATTTCACATGACCGAATGTTAGTCTGCTGTGCAGGTCTTCACTTTGTATAGAGGAGGACCACAGGCTGTGTGGTGATCACCCGTTTAGTGACCATGCCTGCCTCCCTTGGCAGCAGTGGAAATCCCTTCTAGTAAATTTTGAAACCTGTGATGTCATTCAGTGCAGCCAATTGCATGTTCTTGTTAATGCCCGCTGCACTGGTGGCACAGTTCGGTTTTACTGCCTGCAGCTACAAACTTTGGTCTGCCTTGCATTTGTTTTTAAAGGTGCCTGGCGGGTTGTGCTCAGTTGGCCTGCTTGGCAAGCAAGTGTGTAATGGCTGGCATTCCATCAAGAGGATGTGTGCCTAAAGTGCAGGAGCCTTGGCTTCTATTGTGTGATTTGCTGCCACCTAGTGGATTAAACCAGACAGTCGATTGTAGGCGGCCATTAACGAAGTTCAGAAACAATTCCCACCTGTTGACTTTCCTGCTTGCCTGAAGAAGGGACCCGAGTTGCCTTGAAAGCTTGCATATTGTAATATTTTATGTTCGCCAATAAAAGATGTCATGTTGCTTGGCTTTTCTCTACATTCATAATGGCTAACGCAGTACAACACCCTAGTACTACAGACGTACAAGACACCGAAATGTACCTCTACTCATGGAATTGAAGACCCGGTGGAAGAAACTGGCACACATGGACAGCGACCTTCTTCTTCTTCTTCTTCTTCTTCTGTCTTCTTCTTCCTTCTTCTGTCTTCTTCTTCCTTCTTATCCCGAAAGGCATCACGATAAGGAATCCAACCAGACACACTTGTAATACTCGGTTTGCAGAGCAACTTCTGTTTTAGGACATCTGCAAGGTTAAGAAATCACTTCATCCAAATTTTGTACAACATCAAGAAGAACACACAGAGAGAGAGAGATCCAAGACCTCATCCTGCTCCTTGGAAATGACTGGCAGGAGATGGTAAAGACTCCAGAAACTCCTTGTGGTCAACAAAAAGAAAAAGACTACGAGAGAAAGCGGGACACTGAAGAGCAAAAAACAAAGAGCAACAGACCTGCATTGTTAATCTGTCCTCATGCACACCAAGTGAAGCGGAGATTTCAGTTCTTACTCTCGTATCGTTCTACAAAGCCCAGTGACCTCGCACTCTGCATTCATTATTTTGTACATTTTAAGATTTCTCATTTAAAGATTTACCAATGTTTCTTGTCCTAGAGTGTGTGTATAAACACGGGGGACTCCAGTCTCTGCATGACATCTCACCTGAAGTTGCCTCGAAAGCTTGCACATTGTAATCTTTTTAGTTTGCCAATTAAAGGGGTCATTTTTGCTTGGCTTTTCTCTTGAAATAAAACAAAATAGCCGAAGAAGACTTGCGTGTGTGTGTTTGTGTGCGCCAGCAGGATAACTGGCATTTCTCAATGTTGCTTTTGTTACACAAAATGGAAGGCCAGAGAGAGAGAGGCGTCCGTTTCTAGTTGTACTCAAACTCCGTTTCTCTTTCTCTTCACAGTACTTCTTGACCGTCATAACAGCCCTGTCAGCGATGGCATGGATTGGACAGCAAGTTCACAATCTCTTCCTTACGTACCTAATTGGTAATTTTTTTTTTTTCTTTTTATATTCTTGTTTTCATGCTAGCATGATCTACCAAATTTAAGGTGTAGGGAGGAAAGGACATACTTCAAAATTTGGGAATCTTAATTTATGGTGAGGAGTTTGGCCCACTTTTCTTGTTCATTGATGAATTGGCCCCAAAAGAAATTCCTTTTAACAAGGTTGGTGTGGTCCATCGGGCCCACTTCACATCGATGTGCAGCATTTATTTGGATCTCGGGGTCATTTATTTGCTGTGCCGTTTTGTCAAGTACAGGAATGAAATCTGCAAAGGCCAAAGTCTTTCTCTTTTTACTCAAGAGTGGCTACTTGATATTAAAAAATCTGTGTCTCGCCGGTGAAGTGAAGGCTTTCAAGGTTGGCCTGGCTCATCGACAACAGAAAGGCCTGTGGGGGACTCTTGCTGTGGCTGCAGGTTTTCATTCCTGCCAAGTTGTTAATTAGTGACCCGTTTGTGCTGCTAATTTAACTTCTTGCCCCTTCATTTAAATTGACTTGTTGAAGGTTCAGTCCTCTGAATTGCATCTTTTTTTTTCTTTCCCCCCCCCTTAACTCTCTTTGGGGGCCGATGTTGACATTTGTCAAAATTCAGGGGTAGAGGACAGTAATCGGCTGTAAACTGCAACAAGATTCGTTTTAGTTCAATTTTTATTGCTAGAAGAAAAGTTAGCTTTTTTTTTTTTTGAATTTCGGCTTCCTGCGCGTGCGTGAATAGCGAAGAGCAAACGACTTCTAAAATGGCATCGACATCTGGCGAGACACCAAAGCGAGATGCTCTGTGGACGATGTTTTGCGTTTTATCGCTGAATCCCACTCTGACTTGTCAAAATCCCGATTTTGATGCAAGTGATTTGGAGATTGAAGATGATGATGATGATGTAAGTGAGGTACCAGCATGAGTTGATCGGCCCCCAGCTGAGCGTCGTGCTGAACACATTTGTGTAGCTGATGCGCCTCTAAGAATGTTTGTTTGCCTTGGAGGGCTGCCACTTCCGATGGGTGACGAGGTACAAACCGGATTGCTGCCACCACCAAGCAAAGACAGTCCGGCAGGTGACCCTTCTCTTATTCTTGCTGGCCATCGAGCCGTCCCTGCACAGCTGCTACCGCCAGAAACTGCGAACAGATGTTTTATGGCGAAACGGTTGCTTTGTATGCTTTTCAGAAAACAACAGTTTTTTTGGAAACAATTATTCAGCCCTCCGAGTTAAATGGCACCCAAACTGAAATGGGATGAGGGAATTAGTGAGCCAACTAAGCAGCTAAGTCTGGGCGTCCGACTTAAATCTGCTTCACTCCAGCCAGTTTCTTAATCCCGTTCTTTAATTCCATGGCTGCTGGTGTTCTGATTCTGCCATAGTAGATTTGGGGGGCAGAATGGGGAGAGAATCCTTTAAATCCCGAGATCCCAAACTTTAGACCCCTTTACCAAAAAACTTTTCAAACCGTTGACCCCTCGTCATTTACTTTACGTACTCAAATACATTAGTACAGTACTCGATGTTAAATATTTCACAAGATATGAAACTTTTCATTTTAATCACTTATAATTAATGATTGAAAAAGATTAAAAGGACTATGGAATATGGAATTATCTTGTGCAACATTTAATATTGAAAATTAAAGCAACAAAATACAAGCAGAGTTTTTTTTTTTTTTACATTATTGACATTTATGAAATAAATCTGTAAATTCAAAATAAGTACAAATAGTCCAAGCTGTACTGTCTGCATTTCTTTTTTTGTTTCAGTTATCATATTCATATTCAGATTATCTGAAGAAATAAACTTTTATTAACAATTTAGACAGCCCAGTTATGATTTAAAAAAAAAAAAAAAAAAGTATGTACTTGAAACGGAAGATTTTTGTTGAACCTCGAATGCGGTGAACTGTGTCCTCTGATTTTCGTAGTGCTGCTCCTCAATAAATTCAAAGTTCAAATCACAAATGAGTACGCGTCCCATCAGACGAACCAGTTTCTAGTGTTTTATGAAAGCATGACGGTACAAGACTGAGAGATTCTGCTAATATCGAATATCCGTCGTCTCGTCCCACCGCGAGCAAGTGCGGACATGCAATGGTTTTTCATGTCCGCACTTACTTTGATACGTTCGATAAGGCGATGCACAGACACGTTTGTGTTACGTGTGTTTTCATGCATTCTTACGTGCGACTCTTTTAATGACACATTTTACCTTTTCATCTGCAAGTTTGGTATGTAATGTGTTTTTATCACAAAAGGTTTATTTTTTTTTTTATCGTTTTTTACTTGTGTACCACACGCCGTCGTGTAAGATGTGCACCCTAATTTTTACAAAGAAAATCGCAAAAATGGTTTTGCCCCGTGTACGACGCACGTTGTGATTGTATAGGAAGCATTTAGGGCACGTTTTCCGCAAGCAAGCCCAAGCAGAAGGAGTAAACCTTCCAGAATTGCATTTCCTCGTGTACGACGTGCACCTGGAAAAAATGTGTGCGTGTGGTACACGCGGAAATACGGTATTTTACTTCTTAATCAGGTACCTATTGGTATCCTAGGTATTTTGAAGTAACAAACAGAGAGCAGTAGTAAGGGGGTCTATTTTTGCTGTTGTCGACCCCCCAGATTTTTTTTCTTGAAACTATCGACCCCCAGAAAGTTCAAATCTACCTCTTTGGGAACTCTTACTCTAAATCAATGACTGACATTCCTGAGACCTTCACCTTTCTTTATTTTGAGATATTAAATGATGGCCGCTGGTCAGCTGGTTGTGTGTGTTGCTCATTTTATATCTCAAGACGCAATTGAGCGGTCCAGTTGTTCAATAGCAAGTCCGTTACAATTAAGGCAAAAGAGAAGCTGGTCACCAACTAAGAAGTTGGTTAGAATGAAATCCCCCAGCCACAGGAGTGTTGCAGTACCAGATCTGGAGTCCCCTGATCTAAACAAATTTGGAAACTTTGACAGGAACAGGTGCGGTGTGGCAGATCCAAAGCCACAACAGAATCCCGAGACCCATTTCTGTGTGATTGGGTGCCTTGCAAAACAAGTCCGTGATGGCATAGCCAGTGGGTGGGCTTGACCGGTCGAGGGGCTAAAATTGCAAAATAAGAAAGAGGTTTGCATGGGTCACGAACCACCGCCAGTCTCCATTCACTGTGAAATTTTAAAGCATCGAACAAGTGAAGAGTGGGTAGTGTGGGTACTGTGCTTCAAGCTGTTGTCCTGCGAGGTGCCCACCACACACGGTGTGGACTCTGATAAACGTTCATGCATTTGCAAGTACGAGCAGCCTTCAGACGTTTTTTAGTTTTCTGCACGTTGTACATCTCCCGATTTAGTTAACGATAGTAGAATACAAGTAAATGTCATTGGGCTGTGATCACGTGACTGGAACCACGACTAGCAGTTGGTTTGAAACAAAACCCACAGCCACAACGTGAAGTGCTGCACGATTTCTTACTCCAATGAATTGCTTTCTTACCCATCATGCCTTTCTTTCACTCCAGTTACCTTTCTGCTGATGCTGCCAGGCCTCAATCAACATGGGCTCATCAGCCGGTATGTGGGCATGGCGAAGCGCGAGGTCAACAAGCTGCTGAAACAGAAGGAGAAGAAGACGGAGTAAAGACCCCCCTCTACCCCAGCGTCCCACTCCTGCCCAGCCAGCAGAGAGAGAGAGAGAGAGCGAGCGAGCGAGTGTTTTTGTTTCCCTTCGGTTGGCTTCTTTCACCACAGCAAGCCAAGGCCGCCACCTCGGCTCGAGCACGGTGCCAACATGCCGGTCGTTTGTGTTGTAGGGTGCCGAGCTGAAGCGCCACACTGAAATGTCTTGGAACTGCAGGCACAAATGCTTTTAGCCATCTTGTGTTTCTGAGTGGGCTGCGAGTTGTTTTGTTCCCAAACCCCTCCATGTTGCACTGGAACTGTCGAAGAAAACTGGATCGTCTCTTTAACTCTTCGGTCGTGTAAGCTTTCTGTGGCTCCTCGAGGATGATGTGTAAATAGCGTCCACACTCTGACGTGTTTTTGTATATTTATGTTGTAGACCGCCCTCCTGTCTTGTGCCCCCTTGTCCTCCAAACTGCCTGCTTAAAAGAAAATAAAAGTTTTCACCCGTGGCTTGCGTGGGCTGCTTTGGCGCCGAGTTTAGAGATTAATGTAAATGTTTGGGTTGATTCGCCATCCACGTCGCTGCTGAGTTTCTCCTTAAACAGGATGGGGGTCTCCACTTGAATAAAGCAAAGAGCGTGCTTTTACAGCAAAAAAAAAAATCCTGTACTTCAATTGATTCACAAGGTATTGGCCACAAAATGGGCATTGTTTGTTTTTTATTAACATAGAAACCAATTTCATAATTGAGAATCCCACCCACAAATCCAAAAATGTCTGCCCTGGCCCTGTAAACAAACCTCAAGAAGCCTCCGTAGGAGACGTGCCTGAGCTGACCAGAGGGAGGACCGGCGGGGCCAGTAGGCCCTGCGACAAGGAGCTAAAGGGGTAAGTAAGGAGAGGGCACAGAGTGTAGGGGAGTGGGGGGTGACCACATAATTAATCCATTTGTAATGTGCTAAAGCAAGAAGATCGGTGGACCTCCAGCAAAAGAAGTGGCCCGGTGTGCTGGAACGAGGTGACGGAGCGAGAGGGAAATTCAAAGGAGGGCTGTGTGTTGGTCCCAGGGTGTCTTCAGAGGGCTGAAGGGCCAACTCTTCAGAGTCGTGGACTCCTTCACGTGTGCCTCTTCAGAGGGTCCCTGGGTCCTGCTGGTGTGACTTTGTGTGGCTCAGAGTGTCCTGAATGAGGCACATGACCTGCAGTGTGAGGGAGTGTCAGTTTATGGCACTACAGCCATGTGACGTGATACCCGGAGGGTGACCTCCGTGGCTGGACCAGGCCAAAGGGATACCCATGTAAACACCGGGCCGTGGCAGATGGAGGGTGGGACTGGACTGTGTGTCTGCCTGGGGGGGTGCATTTAAAAAAAAAAAAACCTGACCTGGGGTGGAGGGGAACTATGGGATGAGAACGTAGTAAAGCAGAAGACTTGGACTGGTGTGCCTTGGCAGAATGCAAGTGTAGCTGAGCCTGGTGCCAGTATGGACGTGGGGCATCGCACTTTCAGGGGTAAATGGAGCATGGAAGTGAAATGGCTGTCGTTTGGCCTTTGTGACTAGAAGATGACGGCCTTCTTCTCTTTGAATTTGGTGTTCCACCTTGTCACAAGTAGTCGGAGGTCAGAATGCTGTTGCTTGCCTTGCATCGCACGTTGAAAGGGAAAATGAATCGTCTCGAAGGCCGCGTCACGTCGACCTCTTGAAACGACTCGCCGTGGAAGGCCGGTCCCCTCTACGGACTCCTCAGTCACTGGAGCTGCCACCAGAAGCGACTCGCAGTGTGTGGTAAGAAGACCCACTTTGGAGTTTTCACACTGAAGCCAAGTGGTGTATTTTGGGTCATTTTGGCAGTCAGTGGGCCTAAGAAATGCTGAAATATAAAGAATAACGAAACAAAAATGAACGGCCATAGGCCAGTCGGTTGCAGCGTGCCCCCTTTAGATGTCCCCACCAGCTTGATAAATTGGACTCGCTTGAAGGTGGGACGTTGTAAGGCATGAGAGTCTGCACCCGTGGATCACAGAGTGGCCCGTCCACTGCTCTCGTTTTTCTCTTACGCGCTCATTCCTTTTATTTTCTTTCTGTTTGCCTCCTCTGTTGGTTTTTTTTTCTTTCTCTCTCGTACTTCTTCCCCCCTCTTTTTTTTTTTTCTTTCTTTCTTTCCATTTCTTCCCCTTCCACTCCCCTCAAAGAAGATGGCAGCCTTTGGGCGTACATTAGACTGAAAGCCTCAGCATTATGAGGGGTGTGTAAGCCACAGAGTAATCGTGAAGGATGAGGACGCCAGTTCAGGTGGACGTCCATAACGCTGCAGAGGAACTGACCGCCGTCCCACCACACGCGTCTCGTGTGAAAAGCAGCAGCAGCAGCAGCTCCGGGGTGCTACTCGGCTTCAAACCAAAATGACAAGCAAGGCCTTCAGTTTTACTTCAGAAAATCTTTAATGGTGGTTAGAAGTGAAATCCACAAGAGGCCCACCGTGTCCTCTCGGCAGGTGACAGGCTGTCATCTGATTGGGGGCTGCAGTCTCTAAGGGGGTGGCACAGACCAGTTCATGTGACCCAGTGCTCTGTTACTCGTCTCCATGGACACCGGTTGGTGTTACCCTTGGTCACTGGGGCAGGAGACATTTAGAGCTGTCATATAAGAAGATGGACAGACAGAACATAAAGTCGTAAAAATGAGAAGAAGTGATGAGAACGACGAAGACGTCCTGTGGTGAGAAGGGAGTGGAGGGCGTCTGCTGCACCCACCATGGACTCCCATTCAGCCAATACGGGGGTCTGGGAGAAGCTTACTAAGCCTGCCTAGGAGCGCTTGGACTTTAGCTGGCCTTGTGAGAACCTGAAAGAAACCCACTCGACCTACCAAAAAAAAAAAAATGGACCAGCGTGACTTCCCGTTAGCACAGCACAGCAGCACAAAGCTGTTCTCGGCGTCCCTGGACTTTGAAGGTCATATCTGGAGAGCCGGCGGCTGGTCAAAGGTGCAAGTCCAGGTGTAAGCAGGAGTGTCGGGCAGCAGCAGCCATGAGCTCCTTCAATTCATGGTGGGCTGTTTCTCTCCTAGTAGAGACGCAGTGCCTGATGGTCCTTCTCCCACCTTCTTGACCACCACAGTATCCGGTCCCCTGACTTTCTCTTGACGTTTGGCAGGCATGTTGACCGCTGAAGGTCTTCTCCTGTAGGAGACGGGGAGGCGGAAACAGAAAGAAGGTCAACACGTGGAACTCGCTGGGCTGGTGTGTTGCAGAGCAACGATGTAGACCCCCCAGCCCTGAAACATACAGACGGGCAGCCCACTGGGTCAGAAACGTCTCGAGGGTTGGAAGTCGTGGAAATGGTGAGCCCTGCCATTTGTCACCCGCCAGGCGTGTCGGGCACCTTGCAGTTCACTGCCCTCATGATGTCCGGCGTTTATTCAGAGTGCAAAACCCACACGGGTAACAAGATGGCAACGCAACAAAATCCGAAATGCTCAACGGCCTGAAGACGCACGCCATGAAGGCACTGAGGTCATGTGACCTGAGGGGGAGGAGTTTATATGAGAATTGAGGGCCGCAGCCCCTGAAACGGCGTGTCGATGGGGGGTGTGAGACGTACGTCACATGACCACCAAAAACGATATAAAAACACACAAAATGGCAAGGGGGGCAATGAATAAGGAATATTTAATCAAAAAAAGTATTTAAAAAATGTAAAAACAAACTAATACAATTAAAAATTATTTAAAATATTTAAAGCTACTTAAATTTATTAATTAGCCTAATGGTATTTTAAATAAGATATACAGTTCAATTTTTTAATGCACGTATAATATACATTTTTATACTT
>NW_024379568.1:0-41834 GCF_016835505.1 Polypterus senegalus
GAGCATGCCCTAATTTCACGTCAGGTGAAAATTTTACTTTTCACAAACAGGAAGGCTGCCATTATGTTTACTTTGTAATGTTCAGCATCACCAGACATTAGGCAGAATTAATCTTTGTCGTAACCATTTTAATCTTCAAGTCCAGGCCGTTCAATATTTATTTTTCCTGAAAAAAGAAATTGGAATGAATGTGCCCCAAAAGTTCAACACTACGGCTCCTGGCTGTATAGGTGCTTCTTTTATTAAAACCAGTGTTTTCTCATCAGGATCTGTCTCTTCCAATCTGTTAAGTGTATCTTTGGAAAAAAAAAAGTCCAGTTGCAAACTGAGCATGAAGAGTCTCCTGGCTATAATTTTGCAGGCCTTCTAAGACTGCTCTGTAAAGATAACTATTTGAACTCTGAGATATTAGCCAGTCCCCAGGGTAACATCAACTTATGAAAACAAACTGGCTATAGGGTAATTGACAATATTTTTTTTTCTTTTCAGGAGCTGTTATATTAGTCCCATCAGCATTCACTATTTTGCACCTTAGATGTGGAAGAGTGTTATTCAATCCAAGGTAATCCTCTCCATTTCCAGCTATGAGAAATTTTAGCGGTGCTACTTTAGAGAGGGCTGAGAGAGGCGGAACTTCAATATACTGTATATACTTGTATCTACACTTGTTTCAATGAAAGGCACAGTAAACAGATCCAGTTCAGATTTGACACACTCTTCAGACATTCTGTGTATGAAAGTCATCTTCTCTTAAAAAATGTCTCTCTTCTTTTTCTTCACTTTAGTCTTGTTCTACTTCTGACAATTTTAAGCTGTAAAAATAATACGTCTTGCTCAGGGTCTCTTGCATTTTGTCTTTCTCATCAAAATCAATCCTGTACCCTCCTGCAGTTCTTGCCCACCAACAGGCAAAAGCTTGATATCGCCCATCTTTTACAATATTTTTAGCAGCAGATTTGATATGTGGTTTTGGTATGTCAAAACCTTTTTTCAGGAGAGGTAAAGCTTTTCTAAACAACACCCAAAATATACCTCCAATACCACCGCCATACATTACGGGGAATCCAGAGAATCCTGGTAAGCCTCTACCCATTTGGGTCTGCACACAATGGCCAATGGATCTGAAATGAAATTTCACCATAACCTTACCAAACTGAAATAGCACATTTTTGTCCTGGTCCGTCTTTATTTCAATAGTTGCTGTGTCAAAATGATTCTTGCTGACTGGTATATAATGAGGTTTGTCATATGCGATAGTGGTAATTTTATTCGATTGATCCTTTATATGAACGCATCTCAAAAGGGGGGAGTAGCTGTCTCCAACTCTCTGATGAGAAACCATATTGCCATTCATGTACAAAGTGTAAAAGTCAGCCCTGATGTAGGAAAGGGACCTAGTAAGTTAGCCCCTGAGTCTGATCAGGATGAGCTACTAATATTCAACCCAGCTGACCTTATAAGTGTATAGTTTCATCCTTTTCATCCGGGACCATGTTGACCCTTCTTTCCGCAGCATTGTAACTGAATTTCACAGGATTCTCGAAGGGATTGTCCCCACAGCAACGCCTGTCATAGTGGGCAGACTTAAGGCTGCCGAGATCATAAAACAAAATAGGTTGTGAATACCTTCATAATATCCACAAGGAATGTAAAATACTTTTTTTATCCCCGGAGCTGAAATGTAGAATTCATTATCTGGTTTATCTATGGTATTCCATGTATGTTGATATTATATTTCTGCTAGAACGACTTCCCAAAATCTTTCTAGGTCAATGGCTTTAGCAAGCTTTGCCATGAAATTAGAAATTGTGTTGTTAGTGAAAATGTCTGAGGAAGCATTGTTAGGCAGAATCACGAAAAATATTTTGTACTCCATCATATACTGTAAGAGTATGATGCTCAAATTATGAGCAGTATGAATTTTATTAGGGTGGCACGGTGGTGCAGTGGTTAGTGCTGCTGCCTCTCAGTTAGGAGACCTGGGTTTGCTTCCCGGGTCCTCTCTGCATGGAGTTTGCATGTTCTCCCCGTGTCTGCATGGGTTTCCTCCCACAGTCCAAAGACATGCAGGTTAGGTGCATTGGCGATTCTAAATTGTCCCTGGTGTGTTTGCCCTGCGGTGGGCTTGCACCCTGCTCAGGGTTTGTACCTTTCTTGCGCCCTGTGTTGGCTGGTATTGGGTCCAGCAGACCCCAGAGACCCTGTAGTTAGGATATAGCAGGTTGGGTAATGGATGGATGGATGGATGAATTTTATTTCACATCATGGGCGTGGCTGTCTGGTATCCAGCTGTTAAATTTTTCTGGCCACCCAAACCATTTAAGTAAAAGGAATCGGTTTTTATTCTTAACTTTCTTATCCAGTATTTTCTCAATCCTGTAAACATCTGTGAAATTGACTTAAATTTTTTGCAACTCTGCATCATAAAATGAGCCTATGATCTCTTCACTACTGTAATCTTTCAGTTTGTAAACAGCTGGTGATCTAGGTACAAGCTCAGAGATTGCAAAGATTTAAACTGAAAATGTTTGTTCATAACCTTTCAGAAATGAATGTCTGTTTTTAAAAACCCTAACTGTATCTCCTACTTTTGAACTTAAACAAAGAAGGAGCCGGGGGTTTGGCTACAGCATGTAAATTTTTAAAAACATTCCAGGAATTAAATATTTTTACATCAGAAGGAGCCATTTTTATACCTCGATTATATCTTTTTTTGTAAGAATATTCTAGGTTCGGCAATTTTTTGATTTAGGTTATTACACTACACATGCTGAAATATTTCCACATTTCAGATTTTAGTCTGCAGTTAAATCTCTCCACCACAGAGATGTCTTTAACTCATTCCATGTGGTGAAATGTTTTATTCCTTTCTTCTATAGCAGCTTTTGAAAATCTTGATTGAAAAACTCTTTCCCTTTATCAGTCTGGAGCTTCTTTGGAGTTGTACTGCCACTCAGAATGTCTTGGAAGGCTCATACCACTTCTTTGATCCATTTTGTTCTTCAGGGTTGTACCCAGACGTACTTAGAAAGTGCATTGCTGCAGGTCAACAAATACTTATAACCCTGGTTATGTCCACTAAATCCATCTGCCATTGTGAGTCTATATCAGATACATAAACCTTATTTCTCTTAAAATGTATTCTAGCAGGTTTATGAATAGTATAAGAAGGTTGATCGGATAACCAATCTGACACCTGGGGTCTCATTTATAAACAGTATATACGCAAAAAAATGTTGCATACTCCCGTTTCCACGCTTAAATCGCGATGTATAAAGCCTAAACTTGCCGTAAAGCCATGCACATTTTCACAGTAGCTTAAACCCTGGCATATGCAATTTCTCTGCTTGGTTTTGCAAACTGGCACCCAGCGTCAAAGCAGTGCTTTTATTCCAGTGTTCTTTCCCTTTCTTTTCTAGATTCACATCCCTGACGCGACTTTATACACTGAAATTAACTGCATATTGTTTATTAGTTTAAGGCATCTGATTGTAATTAACCTGTAACAATATAATGGTCCACGGAATAGCCAAACTATTCCAAATACCATAGCTGCCTTAGGGTTGTTACTCTCATTGCACCTTCTTCTTCCTCTTTCAGCTGTTCCCATTAGGGGTTGCCACAGCGGATCATCTTTTTCCATATTACTCTCACTGCACTACTCACAGTATTTATATCACTGTATCTGAGTGCGGAGTCACAGCTCTACAGCAGCTGATTGGAAAGAGAATTATCGGTATACAGCATCAAGCACACGCCGCCTCAGCCATACTGCCAAATTGAACTGCTCTCATGCAACAAATGCTTCAGAGCCTTTCCTCTACTAAACTTGCAGTTCAGTAACAGTTTCATCCCAAGAACTATAGATGCAATCAATCAGTCCATCAAATGCTCCTTGTAGAACTGTTTGTACTTATAAATACAATTACCTCACTGTAAACTTGCAACACAGTTATAATATTGCAGAACCTGAGCCACTTTATAAAGCGCGTATTTACATATGAAGACAATATCATTTTTACGATGAAATGCAGCAAAATATGTGGATTATATTATACAGATAAAACTTTAACTTCATTTAAATAATCTATATTGATAATAATTAAACATTTGAGGACATGGTGTCGCAGCACTAGCAAGGAGTTAGCTCTCCATTCACAGATTGTTCCTGCCTCGTGCTGTATTCTTGCTGAGGCTGCCGTGACACTGGAAGGATAGATGGATAAAATAATTAAACATTGTGGTCCCTGGCTGGGATGCCCAGGAGGACCAGAGGAGGGCTTGTGCCTCCTCCAGACCTGAGGGCATCCGTCCTGGTTAAGTTGGGGGCCTCGGATACAGGGCTTGGAAGCCCAGCCCTGTAAGGACCCGTGGCTACCACCAGGCCACGCCAGGAAGTGCTGGGGGAGGACGAAAGGGACACCCGGACGGCTTCCAGGTGCGCAGCCGGCACTTCCGCCACACTGGGGTGTGGCCATGACTGATTGCTGGGAAGCAGCTGGAGCCCATCTGGGTTCCCATATAAGGGGCTGTCTCCCTCCAGCCAGCAGTGGATGTCGGGTGGAAGAGGACAGAACTGGAGAGAGGACGGAAGGCGGCCAGGAGAAAGGCACAAAGACTGAGAGGCCTGGACTTTGGGGAATCGGTGCTAGAAGCACTGGGGTTTGTGCACTGAGTTAAATACTGTAAATATTGTATAATAAACGGTGTGTGGTGGAACTATGTTGTCCGTCTGTCTGTGTCCGGGTCCAAGTTCACAACATGTACTATGAAGATTTTTCAATGTTCATTAAAAGTTTTGAAGAATTGGTGTTCGCATCATTACAGATGGCTTAACGCGTCTATTACAGAGCTGATTGCGTGGCGATTGGGTATTTGGAGAAAGAAAAGCAAGGACAGGAATTGGGGGTTAGTACACTTGAAAGAGACTACTACTGCAATAAATTATTTCATCGAACGTCACACATGGTGCAGCAAGCATCTTGCGTGAGGCATGAACAATCACTGCGCCTCCGTGTTCCAATGTTTAATAAATGTTTTAATTGCAATAATCATGAAAATTATATCAAGCATACATCTTAGTATTTAAATTTTCAGAGATCTGTAATATCATGAATGTAATGGATTCTGTGTCCTGTCAGAGGAAGAGAAGGCCCATTTAAGTAGCATGTAGTGATTCACACATACAGTATAGAGCACATAGAAGAACACATACAAAACAAATCATTTAATGTGCTACTTTAATTATGATGGTAATTTAAAAAACTAGTAAATTAAATGATTTTAAGATGAAGTTTATGATGTTCTACTTTAATGACAAAAATAAATTACATGATTAAAGTGGAAATTTCGAGATTAAAGTTGACATTTCGAGCTTTTTTCCCACTGTTTGCCTATTTTTTTTTTTTTCCGGGTACCCTAATAAGCTTTCATACGACACTCAGACGGTGGGCTATGACTTGCCTTTTCACAATGACTTTGATATTTGACAAATTCTTTTTTATTTCAGGCACTATGCGACTTTGCAAACTTGAGCTTTTGAGTTTCTCCAGCACTCTATGTCACTTGATCAACTTCCTTTTGTTGTTTATACCACTGTTTAAACCAACAAATAGTACATTTTTCCTTGCCTCCACTTGGTATTTGCTGAAATTCCTCTATTCCTCTAAATTACCTGATAACCAAAATATAAGTTGTATAATTACACCAAGGGATAAAACCAGACCCTCCACCAGGGGCATCTGTAATAGAAATTTACTTCAAATTAAAACAAAAAATATATCACCAGTTCAGAAAGAAGCATGCAGTTTTAAATGCTGCTTATCGAACATTCACTCTCTTGGCAGTAAAGCTGTTTTGGCAAATGATATTATATTCAGTACAAAATCTGATCTGTGTCTTCTCACTGAAACCTGGCTTAGTAAATGTGACACTCTTCCCCTAGCTGAGGCGTCACCAGATGGATACTCGTTCCTTCATAAGTCTAGAGATTCTGGTCGAGGAGGAGGCCTTGGAATAATTCATTGTAACAAAATTTCAAATCACGTCTAAAAATTTAGGCGACTTTACATTCTTTGAGGCATTCATTTTAAATATTAAAACATATTCCAACACAATTATAGTGCTAGTCTACAGACCACCAGGGCCATATGCATTGTTCATGATGGAATTTAGCAACCTTTTATCTCATCTGGCTATAAATTATGACCACGTATTACTGATGGGGGATTTTAATGTACATATTGATGTGGAAACTGACACTTTTAGCAGATGTTTTACTTATTTATTAAATTCAGTAGGATTTTGTCAGAATGTCAAACTCATAATCATAACTACACATTAGATTTAATTATAACTTACAAAGTTGAAATTCAAAATTTAAATGTTACTCCATTAAATTCAGTTATTTCTGATCATTACTTAATTACATTTGATTTAGTTCTGCCCTTGCTAACACACTCACAGATTAAAACAAAAACAGTGTGATATCTAGATTATTATTCTGCTTCAAAATGTATGATACAGTACTTTGGGTAAGTCTAGTGTAATTGTACAAAACCATTTAGATCAGTTAACATCAAATGTAAATGTGGAAAACAATTTAGATCAGCTAACATCACATTATAATGTGACCTTGAGAGATGTTCTGGACACAGTGGCTCCCCTTAAAACAATAAAACGTATTAGTTAATTGTTGGAGGGAATGATGCTGATCGCAACAATATTCTGTTATCATTTAACTCAGTTGGAATCACCATTAATTTTACTGAATCGGTCCACAATCTAGGAGTTATCTTTGACTAGTCATTTAAAGTGCATATTACAAATTTGTCCAAATCATGATTCTCCCATCTTAAAAATGTTGGGAAATGAAGGCGCTTTCTAAATAAACAGGATTCTGAGAAATTAATTCATGCATTTTTTTCTAGTAGGATTGACTACTGCAATGCGGTGTTCACTGGATGTTCAAACTGTTCTTTATACAGCCTCCAGTTAATCCAAAATGCTGCTGCAAGAATTATTACAAGAAAAAGAAAATATGAACACATAAAACCAGTTTTTAAATCCTTACACTGGCTCCCAGTTAAGTTTAGGGCCGATTTCAAAATCCTCCTTTTAACATATAAAGTATTCAATGGCCAAGGTCTAGCTTACTTGTCTGAACTTACAAACCAGAGCACATTAAGATCTCAAGATGCCGGTCTGCTTATGATTCCAAGGATTAATAAAATAACACTGGGAGGTCGAGCTTTTAGTTACAGGGCCCCTAAACTGTACAACGGTCTGCCTGCTACTATAAGAGATGCCCTTTCGGTTTCAGCTTTTAAGTCCCGGCTGAAGATTCATTACTTCAGTTTAGCATATCCTGACTAGAGCTGCTGATTAACTGTACAGACTGCATCTCTGTTGTTAGTCATTAATAATAATAATAATTCTTTGTATTTATATAGCAGCACTAAAACATACGTAACATGATAGTTATAATTGGATACCAACCCTCACATGCACAAGTTGTTTTGCCTGCCTAAGGTAAAGTCATCCCTGATGGAGGATCGCAGGAATCATGGAAAAGAGGGGTCCTTTCATCGGATTAGCGCTATTTCAGCTGTGGAATGGTCCAATGGGGGAGGCAGCTTGATGGATGGGTCTCAGGACTATAAACAAATCCAAATCATATTATGTGATATCATCTACTGTTAAATTCTACTCCGTACTTCTAAAATTTTTATCTTTATATTGTATTGAGGATTTGTTCTGTTCTGTGTATTGTACTGTATTGTATTGACCCACTTCTTAATGACACCCACTGCATGCCCAACTTACCTGGACAGGGGTCTCTCTTTGAAATGCCTTTCCCAAGGTTTCTTCCATTTTTTCCCTATAAGGGTTTTTTTTGGGATTTTTTTCTTGTCTTCTTAGACAATCAAGACTGGGGGGCTGTCAAGATCCGGGCCTGTTGAAGCCCATTGTGGCACTTCTTGTGTGAATTTGGGCTATACAAAAAATTAATTTTATTGTATTGTACTGTATTATATTGTATTTTCCCCGTGCTTTTGCCATTGCCTTTTCACAGAATGCTGAGCTTAAGGGCTATTTATATTGATTTGCATATTCAAAGAGGTGTAATTCTAGGAGGAGTTTGGGGAGTAGCAGCAGGCGTGTGCATGTGCGTTACTTTTCACGCTGACCGGGATTTATTGAGTGGAAGAATATGGAAGTTGGGGAATGCACAGATTTATGCATCTGAATTTTTTGTGCGCATAAACATTTCCGCTTTTGTCCGTATGCTATGTTTTAGTGTAAATTCTACGCACAGCATTATGCATGAGGCTCCAGATGATCACTACTTTTCTGACCCGAAACCTCAAGAGCCCTTTTCATAGAGTCTTTACCCCCAAAGCTGCCAAATTTTGTTGGCTTATAATAAACCTTTTCATGCAACCCTCCATCATCGATGGTAAAAGAAAAATGTTGTTTTAATAATCAATGGTACTTTATTGGTAATTTTCAAAAACAATATTCAAATTCAGAGATGATTTACCGGTCATTTCCAAAACATACTATTACAACTAAGCAGCATGATTAAAATAAGTTAAATCACAGGAACATTCAGTTCAGACACTTCATCTGCTTTTTCCATATTATACTCTCCATAAAACCCCAAAGGTACATCAGACATATCAGGTTCAGAGAAATGTAATTTTGAGAAGGCATTGTCTTTATCTCGTAATACTGAGTAAGAGTTATTGTCCATGATATGAAAGGCTTGTACAATAGCTTCATTGATAGAATGTTGATTTTTCAAGTCATCAACAGCATTTTGTACAAATGTATGAATCTTTTGAAAGGAAAGAAAGATATTAAAGCAACCCAGAGTCTTTATGACCAGGCTTATGAGCCACGGTTTGTATAAAACAGCCAGTACCTCTTGAAACCATCCAACCCAACCCCGAGTCAGCCTCAAACAGACATGTACAATGTGTTTGGCTCTGGTGGTCGATTAAACAGCCCTTAGAGATACACTTTAGGTCCTGGTCAATTATTATGTCCAGCAATCAAACTCTTATTCAGTTTCAGAGCCTTCCAAAATGTTTCACCCATGGCTCCATTTGTTTGATCAAGGTCCATTATTGTAGACCAGTTCTGCTGCTGTAATTATTTCCACTTACCAAGGTTCAGATGTTTCCCAGTTTTCTTTCTCCTCCTCCAAGCTTAAATTAGTCAATATGCAAATCTCCTCACCTAATACCACTGGTTTCCATTTTATTTAAATTATTTTCATCTGGTCAGATAGTTTTCCTTTAAGAATAGCCCCATCAATATTCAGAATAACAGATTTCAAAAAAGTCCATCTCTAATAGAAAAATTTATTTTAGTCACTCCTTCCTTTATCTCATTTTCTTGATAGTCTTCCCTCTTTTCATGCCTACCCTCTTTATATTCAGGAACAATATGCTCTTTCTTGGAAATTACCACCATGAGGCATCCCAGAGCATTTCTTTTTACTTTCATTGTCTTAATTAGAATGGTACCAAGCTGAAATGAATCGGTTCCATAGCTCAAACATTCTAGAAACCGTCTTGTTTTAATTTTCTTAGGAGCATACACAAGGCCAACCATTCTGTTTGTTTCGAATTTCAGAGCATTTTCACTAAAACGATAGATTTTTATACACTGCATCTTTCTCTTTATACTTTGGGAGAGCGGAGGAATACGGCCCTCCCCCTGACCCTATAGACCATTAGAGGAGATGAAGGCATACCTACTTGTTGTGGGAATCAATAATGGGGAGTAATAAGGGTTGTTACCGGGGACCTGGGAGACATTGTGTAAACCAGTTAAGGAAGATGACATGGGTCTTTTTTAAATCATTTAAGGATCCATCAAGACATCTATAAGATTAACAACCGGAAAATGAAATTGGAAAAAATAATTTATTTAAAGTGTTAAATGATTGCAGCTGTTTTTTCTATGTCCCTAAAAATTGTAAAGAATTTGAATAATAATAATAATATAGCAGATTACACACACACACACACACACACACACACACACACATATATATATATATATTCCTGAAGGGACATTATGAACTAGTAACTACACCAGCATTACTCACTAATGTTATATACTCTCAAATAATGTGTAATCGTTGGGGAAATAAACATAACTTGTGGATTGATTACCTCACATACGAGACGGTATGCTGTTTATTTATGGTTTTGCACAACTCATTTTCGATTCGAAATGAAAAAGACTGCATTCATAAATCCAAGTTTCACAGAATGCTTGCAGGTTGCACAGTTTAACTCTGGTGACCCATTTTTACGATATACAGATTACCTTTACTGAAAAGAGCGGTGTATGTATAGTTCTGCTGTCAGTTTCACGTTCTTTAAGGTAATAAAAGTAGTAGACAGTTGGTCACGGATGTCTAAAAACCTTACCACCGTCACCACATACATGTCTTTCTATATTAAAATTGTTCGAAGCGTTTGACCTACTTTATTAACATTCAAAAATAATTATTTAAACTAAAAGTAAACTAAATAAACTCTTCAAAGTATAATGGCTACTCAAGAACTTTCCTGCGGCAGTACTCGTGTGCAATACTGCTTTCCTATTTACCTGAATCGGCTGTTCCGCATACGTATCATTAATTAATGACGACTGCATTAGATAAGCAGAACTATAATACAATAAACCGGTAACTTCTGAGACAAATCTCACGAATATATACAGACTCTGTTGCGGTTTTTCACGTTTCATGACAAATCCCTTTAAACCGGCAAATATAATCTGATCAGCTGTAAAATGTCACATTTTCAAAAATGCTAAACGACTCTAATTTCCGGCAGACTGAACATTACAATAAAAAAGATGTTCATTCTTGCCGTCGTGTTTAAGTAAATTAATAGATTTGTAGATAAGGTATTATTTTTCCGACATAGATAGATAGATAGATAGATAGATAGATAGATAGATAGATAGATAGATAGATAGATAGATAGATAGATAGATAGATAGATAGATAGATAGGAGACTGAGTAACAAGGAGAGAGCAAGAGAGAGCGAGAGAGAGAACTATTTCTAGAGTCTATGCCCTTTACAATTCCCTCTTACATTCTCTGCGAGATCGCCAGTTCGCTCAAAACTGAGGTCGTTGCTGTAAATCCCCAGATGCCGCTCGTCAAAGACGGGAGCAAACAAGACAATTTGATTCCTAGAAGTCGCAGGTAGGAAAACATAATTTGAAATTTGAAGAATACATGTTTGTTTTATTGTTACGCACATTTTAAAGGTGGGACCCAGTGCTCATCCTGGTTATATAAGTTGCGGTTCTCGGAATACTGTATTACACACCCGCAGTACAGATGAGCCAAATGATTTTGATAAAAATACGCTATTTTATTCATACGTTTTTAACTGCTTATGTTTCTTGGTAAATGTAATCAAATGTTTAGTCTGCAGGAGGCATCAGTTGTTTGCTTTATGTGTCACTGGAAGCTAACCCTGTAACATGGGCTCTAATGTGCTTCTTGGTTTAAAAAACGTATAGCTCTGTGGAGAGAATAAGCACCTTTGTCGGGTTTTACTGATATACCCCCTGCAGATATTTGTATGAAGGTAGTAAGGGTGTTTTTCTGTTTTAAGTGAAAGAGATATACATTCGTTCATTCGATCTAAAGAAACAGTCGCTACAGTCTTTAAATGCTTAAAGTTGTCTATCTGGCTGTGATGCAGAAAGTCATGAGGAATGTTTTGCAAATAATTATTTTTTTTGTTTTTAGTCAGTGCAACTGCCGCTGAAGCTTTTATTTCTTTTGGCAAATCCAAAACATTTTCGGGGAACAGACTACTTTCCTCGAATTCCACGTTTGCTGTTCAGCTGTTTCTTTTGCTTCTGGTCAGTGAAGCAAAAGTCTGCACAGTAACTGCTATGATTTGGAATTATGGACGGTCTAGTTCTGAGGTTCTGGATTTTTCGCTGCTTTTGTTGGCTTGCTTTATAATCGACCCCTGTAGCCTAAAGTACAGATCAGAATAAGAATGTTGAATAAAAGGATAGATAGTTAAAATACTGTTATTTAGTAGTTACTAAATTGCTCTTTTCAGGTCTTAGGTCGATTAAATCCGTAGTAGTTTATGATTATCATCCTCTTAATTAGTAATGACAAACGGAATTCTCCCTATATTAAAATAAATGTTTGCTTAATTTCAATAGGTGAATTTAAATTAATCTCAGTATATAGTATGAGTGTTGTTACCATCGAGAGCAGGAGCTCAGTTTTATCCAGCTCAACCTTATATGTGAAAGTAGGTTGAGGGTTATGTTGTGAATCTGGCTTTTTTTTTTGATGAATAATAAAAGACACAATAAAAATGCTTATATATTTTGATTATGCACTGTGGTACAGTACGTTTTTGCTCCTTTCTCTCTGCATTCATACGCCACAACCCCATTACACCATTAGTCAGTCAATCAGTCATTCTCTAACCCGCTATATCCTAACACAGGGTCACAGGGGTCTGCTGGAGCCAATCCCAGCCAGCATAGGGCACAAGCCAGGAACAAATCTCTGGGCAGGCGCCAGTCCACTTCAGGGCACACACACACCAAGCACACACTAGGGACAATTTTAGGATCGCCAATGCACCTAACTTGCATGTCTTTGGACTGTGGGAGGAAACCAGAACACCCAGAGGAAAACCACGCAGAAACGGGGAGAACATGCAAACTCTACGTAGGAAAGACCCGGGAAGTGAACCCAGGTCTCCTTACTGTGAGGCAGCAGTGCTACCACTGCATCACCGTGCCGCCCCATTACACCTTTAAATTCCATCAATACAATGCAAAAACTTGATAAAAATAAACAAAACTATAATGGTTATCAAACAAATCTGCCAAAAGAGGTAAGCAAAAATTTACTTAGTAAGGTAAATAATCATAAATACATATACTGTATTTGGATAAATAAATTATACTTGCAATAAGGAAAACTAGATTTAATAGCATGATTTCAATATTTTCACTTGGTTTAAATATAATTTTTTGCAGTGTACTTTTGCGCTGTATAAAACAGTCATTTGTCCAAGATTGCATTATTTCATCACTCCAACTTTAACTTAAAAATAAAAAAATAAATTTAAATACTTAAGCTACAAAGATGGATGTGGAATAATCAAATATTGTAATTCAGTTTCAGGGGTTATTTTTCACCTTAAATTATATAAAATGTCCAATTTAAACAAAATCTTTTTTTTCCTTCAAGGAATCTTTTTCCTAAAAATGCAGAGTCACTTTCTTTAATGGGATAGTTTGCAAACAGTATGTGTGTGTTACCTTGTATTTAATACAGTTGGGATCAGATGAGTTTAAACAGGATATTCTCTAGTTAAACTAACACATCATATAGAATAAAATCAATGCTCATACTCTTCAACTAGCTGATGTGGAAGCAAAGAAACATTTCAGACTGATCAGATGCTTTCAGACTTGCTGTTTTGCAATTCACCAAGGTCCATTTCAGATAGTTCTTCAACTCTCTAATTCTTTCTAAGCAAAATCTTTCAATGCTGGATGTCTTTTGTACGGGGCTTTAAACAACTTTGCTTTGCTGAAAGCTGTGAAAATCAACCCTACCTCTTCATATAATCTATAGTCAGTCATGAAGCTCTAAATCCCACTGATACTTGGTTCTTCAATTAATTAAATTCGTTGTCATTATACCTCATATTACAATAAGATGTATTTGTTGTTTGTTAGTCATACTAGTGCAAATACATCAAACATGCAGGAAAATTCATTAAATGATTCTACAGTTAAACAGTATTCTAGATAATGCATTTGCATTTCCATTGTTAGATGTACAATGTGATATTTATGTGCAGTCGAAAGAACAGCCTTTCCCTGTATTTGGGCTGCTACCAAGGTTACCACTACTGTTCTTGGTTCAACAACACAAAAAGAGTGCCTTTTGATAGATAGATAGATAGATAGATAGATAGATAGATAGATAGATAGATAGATAGATAGATAGATAGATAGATAGATAGATAGATAGATAGATAGATAGATAGATATGATAGATAGTCTGTATGTCTCTATCTATCTTTCTATTATCTATTTATCTTTAAAAATCTCTTTTTTATGCATAAAGGGCTGGGCAATGTTTAACTCTGGGATATGGAGTTTAAGGACCTGTCCGGTTAATGTGAAAAAAATATTTCTAGCATTGTTGGGCATGTGTCATTTGTTTGCATCCTGTAACCACAGCTCTTAGTCTGTCACTTAGCATTTTATATTTCACCCACACTTTTACCTTGTATAAAAACAAAGTCAGTTCTCCGAAACATACAGCTGCATCTATGTTGTGTAACAGCCTCTTATACACAATATGAGACACAACAGATCCTGTTTGGCTCCTTGGCATAATTCTATTTAATTTTTCCTTTTGGCCAATTTTAATGTTTATGTGCAGGTCCCATTTTCAAGCACATTTTACTTTATTACAAATCTGTGAGTTATAATTTGGCTCTTAATGATAAAAGTGGCGGCACGGAGATGCAGTGGTAGCGCTGCTGCCTCGCTTCACTGGTCCTCCCTGCATGGAGTTTGCATGTCCTCTCCGTGTCTGCATGGGTTTCTTCCAGGTGCTCCGGTTTCCTCCCACAGTCCAAAGACATGCAGGTTAGGTGCTATCTTAGTGTGTGCTTGGTGTGTGTTTCTGTGTGTTTGCCCTGTGGTGGGCTGGCGCCCTGCCCGGGGTTTGTTCCTGCCTTGTGCCCTGTGTTCGGATTCACCTGGATGGATGGAATGGATGGATGATAAAAGTATAATTACAACTCTGTCACACTATTATTCTTAGTTGGTAAGTTAACTGCAGTCTTGTGTGGTAAGTATGCTTCCAGTAATATGGAAGTGGAATCACTCTGCTATAGAATAAACAAAGGTTTACATTTAAAATATTTTGCATATACTCACCACAAATTGGGATCTTTGCTTCAGTCAGTACATATCATATCTTTTGCTGCCTAAAAAAAGAAAACTAAAAACAAAAGAAACCAAAAATATTTTTTCCACAAGCATTATCCCCATTTATGATGCTAGTCCTTGCTTATGCTAGTAATATAAAGTGTACTTGCCAATAATGTGTGTAACATATACTATTTTTATTTCTTAGCTCTCAATACTCTCAGATTTTAACCAGATTATACACCACCTTGAAGCCAAAACATTATAAGGAGAAATATTCAAGCTATATATATATTTTAACACTTTTTCAGAAGCTGAAACAGGAGACTATATGAACAGATATTTCTTTCTGGTTCAATAAGAAGTGTGGCCACCAAGCTTCTGCTTGCAGTCAGATTTTCATTTAGAAGGTGTAATGCATAATTTGGTACCTTCTTTGGAGAAATAGGTAATTTTGTGGAAGATGGCCACAACCCAGATTGCCTTCATAAAATAACAAGAAATTATTTAAAGCAGTTAAATATGTATGCATAATTTGATTAAATAATAGTTTAACTTAACTAAACAACAAAAGGACCACAATGTAAAATGAACATATTCTTTCTTTTACACAAAAGGAGGTAGTATGTAAAAGAGAAATTTAAAGTTATTAAAAAGAAATTTACTACTCTATTTGACTCAAGTAAAGATGATGTATAATAGGAGGAAAATGTATAGCTTGGCTCACACAGTTTTTATTCTGCTCTACTTCTCTTTAATTTTCTGGTTGCACTTTTTGCCTGTCAGAAAACCTTCACTCCAGCGAGCCTAGACTTGATGTGTTTTAGCAGAGGCATATTTATACACTAGTTTAGCAGTCACTTAACAATTGGCAGTAGATTCGTCTTTGGTGTTGGGGACATTAAAGAGTCCAAATGCTCTGATTTTGTATTGCTCTCTTGCTGTTTCTAAACATACTGAGCCTGTTTGCTGGTCTTATGTCAACAAGCTAGGCCTCCATAAGTGCTGCCTGTTTCCTATTCTACATTATTGTAGACAGAACTTCGATTCAGCTTAATTCAATGCCCCTCAAACACACAGAGAAGGTAAATTTGGATGCCCCCATGCACCATTCATTTCTTTTAACACAGTTCCTCCAAGGCACATACTATATCTAATGTACTACCTCACCCATTAGAAATGCAGCTTTCTAATGCAGTTTTCTGGATGAGTGCTTTAACAAGCATTGATCCCATTTGCAAATGCAATGCTTGCCCTGACACCAAGAATGGACTTGGGTTTTTTTCCAGATTGGTCCACCGTAATTGTTTGGTCACCTACCGCCGCGACACCTTCAGTGCATTTGCACATAACATTCCCTATCGATTAGTAAGTAAAACAGTTCAGTTTACTCACTGGCATAAAATTCCAGGCAGTACAGATGCTGCACTGTTCAGTGACTCTCTCTCATTGAAGATACATTGTTGATACGCTTACAGTGCATCCGGAAAGTATTCAGAGCACATCACTTTTTCCACATTTTGTTATGTTACAGCCTTATTTCAAAATTCATTTTTTTCCTCAGAATTCTACACACAACACCCCATAATGACAATGTGAAAAACGTTTACTTGAGGTTTTTGCAAATTTATTAAAAATAAAAAAACTGAGAAATCACATGTACATAAGTATTCACAGCTTTTGCTCAATACTTTGTCGATGCACCTTTGGCAGCAATTACACCCTCAAGTCTTTTTGAATATGATGCCACAAGCTTGGCACACCTATCCTTTGCCAGTTTCGCCCATTCCTCTTTGCAGCACCTCTCAAGCTCCATCAGGTTGGATGGGAAGCGTCGGTGCACAGCCATTTTAAGATCTCTCCAGAGTTGTTCAATTGGAGTCAAGTCTGGGCTCTGGCTGGGCAACTCAAGGACATTCACGGAGTTGTCCTGAAGCCATTCCTTTGATATCTTGGCTGTGTGCTTAGACTCGTTGTCCTGCTGAAAAATGAACCGTCGAGCCAGTCTTAGGTCAAGAGCTCTGGAGCAGGTCTTCATCCAGGATGTCTCTGTACATTGCTGCAGTCATCTTTCCCTTTATCCTGACTAGTCTCCCAGTTCCTGCCGCTGAAAAACATCCCCACAGCATGATGCTGCCACCACCATGCTTCACTGTAGGGATGGTATTGGCCTGGTGATGAGCGGTGCCTGGTTTCCTCCAAACATGACGCCTGGCATTCACACCAAAGAGTTCAATCTTTGTCTCATCAGACCAGAGAATTTTGTTTCTCATGGTCTGAGAGTCCTTCAGGTGCCTTTTGGCAAACTCCAGGTGGGCTGCCATGTGCCTTTTACTAAGGAGTGGCTTCTGTCTGGCCACTCTACCATACAGGCCTGATTGGTGGATTGCTGCAGAGATGGTTGTCCTTCTGAAAGTTTCTCCTCTCTCCACAGAGGACCTCTGGAGCTCTGACAGAGTGACCATCGGGTTCTTGGTCACCTTCCTGACTAAGGCCCTTCTCCCCCAATCGCTCAGTTTAGATGGCCGGCCAGCTCTAGGAAGAGTCCTGGTGGTTTCGAACTTCTTCCACTTACGGATGATGGTGGCCACTGTGCTCATTGGGACCTTCAAAGCATCAGAATTATTTCTCTAACCTTCCCCAGATTTGTGCCACAAGACAATCCTGTCTCGGAGGTCTACAGACAATTCCTTTGACTTCATACTTGGTTTGTGCTCTGACATGAACTGTCAACTGTGGGACCTTATATAGACAGGTGTGTGCCTTTCCAAATCATGTCCAATCAACTGAATTTGCCACAGGTGGACTCCAATTAAGCTGCAGAAACATCTCAAGGATGATCAGGGGAAACAAGATGCACCTGAGCTCAATTTTGCGCTTCATGGTTAAGGCTGTGAATACTTATGCACATGTGCTTTCTCAATTTTTAAATTTTTAATAAATTTGCAAAAACCTCAAATAAACGTTTTTCACGTTGTTATTATGGAGTGTTGTGTGTAGAATTCTGAGGAAAAAAATGAATTTAATCCATTTTGGAATAAAGCTGTAACATAAAAAAATGTGGAAAAAGTGATGCGCTGTGAATACTTTCCGGATGCACTGTATGTTACGCTGCTCTGCAGATGATGCACTTTTCTGCTTCCTGACAGTAAATTAAACTTTTGTTTGGTGCTTGCTAACTAATGTTAACTTATTTTCATATAGCGATTCAAAGTCAGTGTCCTTGTTGAATAAAGCATGGAGCAGTTCAGACTATTAGCCATACTAATGTCAGGTCAGGTTGGGAAGCATGCAATAGTACAGTGCATTGCTACATCCACCACACAATGAAGCAGATCAGAATCCTGGTTGAAAAACCCACCAGGCAGACACACATTACAGTCACACCCTCTGCAAATGACGCTCTATCTGCTGCAGCCAGGGGTTACGTTAGACGTCCCCTTGGTCTGGGATAGCCACTCGGGTCCTCAACAATGAGCATCCTGCGAGCCAGATCACCCACGGCAAATGGGTGTCATAACTGACGCTCCCTCACAATGCAGGTAATGTGCCTCTTTCGGGACTCTATGAGCACAAAGTCAAATCCGTGTACCCAAGGATTCTCCGAAGACACACAGTACCGAAGGAATCAAGTCTTTATCTCAGGTCACTGGATAGCGTCCATGTCTTGCAACCATATAGCAAGATACGAGGCATCAGGTCTGTAAAGACTTGGACCTTTGTCCTTTTGCATAGATATAGGGAGCACCATGCACTTCTTTCCAGAGACCTCAAGACCCCCATGCTATGCCAATCCATCTACTGACTTCATTGGAAGAGTCACCAGAGACATGAATGTCACTGTCGAGGTAAGTAAACCTCTTGATAAGGTCGACACTACGCAGAAAGACACACTGCTGATGGCTTTGCCTAAGAGCTCATTAAAGGCCTGGATCTTGGTTTTTATCCAGGACACTCACACGCCCAGACACTCAGACTCCTCGCTCAGTCTCTCAAGAGCCCCGATCAGAGCCTCCTTTGACTCCATGAAGATCATAGCATCGTCAGCAAAATCAAGATCAGTGAATCTTTCATCACCAACAGATGCCCCACAGCCATACTAAACTAGAGGAAATATATTCAAAGAGAAGTCTTTTAAGTATTTTGTTCTCTTCTTTAACACCAGGTATTAGCACTGTGTTCCTATTCTTTTAAATTACCCTTAACCATTACAGAAATGGCTTAATATATCAATTAATATATCTAATAATTTGAGTGTCCTGATGAACTGTCTTGGGTTGTGTAGCACAATAAGTAGTCATAGTAAACAGGCTGCTGAGCTAACTGTTATACTCTAACCCTGCTGCAGTTTATAAATTGTTTATTTTCTTATGTTGCTGCCCCTTCTCCTTGATTAAGTGATTTAAATTCTGTTTACATTAATTTTCAGTCCCATCTGCTTTCTGTTTTTTTCTGCCTTGTTTGCTGTTGTTAGTTGGTTAGATTAGGTCATTGGCAGACAGCTAAGAAGTTAGTAGGATCATGTGATTTGAGCAGGTGCATTTTGAATGCTGTGTGGGCTGCTTATGTCACATCTCTCTCTCTCTTTATCTCTCTTTCTCTATCTGTCACTGAATTGTGCCCTCATTCTCACAGTTTGTGCTCTGACAGCAAAACCTACATAGAGAATGGTCCGCTGGGAGCTGTCCCAGTTGTAATAATAACTACTCCTTCCTTGCCTGATGCTCATTGAAATACATAAAAGAAAATCAGAGGCCTATGGAAAATAAAGAGCAAATATACAACAAAAACGAAACAGTCGTCAAATCAGTTTACTGATTTAGAATTCATTCCATGAGGTTTTTCTTACATTCTCACATCTCATCCAGCACTATGCCAAGACATTCACAACTTTAAGGCACAAACTGTGTAATATAAGAACCAACTCAACCTAGAGAGACTGTACTCAGTTTAAATGCAAGGAACCAACTTTTCTTGTTGTTGATACATCCAAGAATAATTAAAACCTAATATGGTGCCAGAGAATAGTGACCTGTTGTATGTTGATTAGCACATGCAAGTAAGAATTTCCCTCCACTCTGTATTTCTGACAATAATAACCCTATGAACCAATAAACCAATTACATTTCTGGAGGAATACCACATGGGATCAGCTTATCCTTGTAACAGGACAGGTCCTTGAACTCTGTATTCCAGAGTTACACAGTGCCCAGCCTTTTATGCATTAAAAAAAGAGATTATTAAAGATAGATAGTCTATCTATCTATCTATCTATCTATCTATCTATCTATCTATCTATCTATCTATCTATCTATCTATCTATCTATCTATCTATCTATCTATCTATTGATACAGGAGGCGGGGGGACAGACCTGAAAGGGCCGGGAGGTGGTGTATATGTTTCCTGGGCCATGAGGGGGCAACTGCGCTGGATGATGAGGGGACCACGGGGATGGAGCAAGGAGGTTCAAGGCCATTGGGGCCTGTGGCCACTGCCAGGGGGCGCCCTGAGCGTCATGGAGCCCAGGAGCCCACTTCCGCCACACCTTAGGTCATAGTTTAGGTCTAAAAACTACCTTGTGACTCGGATTCAATTCCCTGTGTAATGGCATCCACTGTAACGGTGCATGGTCAGTCACCAGGGGGAACTCAGGTCTCAAGAGGTTGTACCTCAGCTGAGTAATCGGTCATTTACTCACCAAAGCATCCTGCTCCACTGCCGCATACCTGGTCTCCTGGTCCAACAGTTTCCGGCTCAGGTACATAACGGGGTGTTCTACTCCACGCTCTGGCTCAGCACGGCACCAAGACCTGTGTCCGAGGCGTCCATCTGGAGAATGAAAGGCAAAGAAAAATCAGGTGCTTTCAAAATAGGAGCTGATGTAAGGGCCTGCTTAAGGTCACAAAATGCAGCGTCTGTAACATCACCCCATACCATGTGATTAGGTTTCCCCTTCCTTGTAAGATTTGTCAAGGGCGTGGCTCTCTCAGAAAACCGAGGTACAAACTAGCAATAGTAGCCCCAATGCAAAATAACATTTCTTTGGATTAATACGAAGACCAGCATTTGCTAGAGTCTGTAATACAGCCTTAACCTGTTCTAGGTGTACCTATCAGGTGTAGGAATAGATGACCACGTCATCCAAGTAGGCAGCACTATATGAATTATGGGGTCGGAGCACTTTGTCCACCAGAAAATGGAAGGTAGCGGTGCCCCATTTATTCCGAATGGAAGTACATGATACTGCCAATGTCTGATAGTGGGTGCTGAACGCTGTCTTTTCTTTTGCAGAATCTGTTAAGGGAACCTGCAAGCAACCCTTCGTCATATCAAGGGTAGTCAAAAATTTGGCAGTTTAAGGCCGCATGAGGTGGTTGTCCACTCTCTGCATTGGATAAGCATTGAATTGGGAGACTTGGTTAAGCCGACGGAAGTCATTGCAAAACCTTCAACTTCCGTCAGGCTTTTTGACTAACACGATGGGACTGGACCAGGGACTATAACTCTCCTCTATCACACCTAGATCCAGCATTCATTTGATCTCCAACTCCACTTCTGCCTTTTTTTCTTCACAAATCCGATAAGGGCGTTCTCTGATTATAACTCCGGGTTTCGTCATGATGTCATGTGCAACCAGGAAGGTTCTTCCGGACTTTTCATTCACTACCTACGGAACAGAAAGGATAGCTGTTTCGAGCTCTTGTCGCTGAAAGCGAGTCAAATTATCACAGAAGTTAAGATTCAATTTATGATTTAAGAGTGAGCAGGGCTGTCCAGAGAATGGATCAGGATCCCTTTCCTTCAACAGTTTCAGCAAACTGACATGATGAATCCACTCTTTAGGTAGATCAGCCAAATAATCAACCAGACCCTTCCTCTGTTTAACTTCATATGGGTCTTGCCAATGTGCCAGTTATTTGGAGTTTGAGGTAGGAACCAATACCGTGACTCAATCCACCAGAAGAAACTCCCGAAAGGACGCACCACGGTTGTAACAATGAGCCTAGGCTGCTTGTGCCTTTTCCATGTGAAATTTTAAGAAGGGCCTAATTTTAGCCAATCTATTGTGTAATTCCCCGATGTATTAAAGTATATTTACAGAAGGAAGGGCTTCCTCCTCCCAGCCTTCTTTTAATATATCCAATAAACCTCAAAGGGTGAGAACCCCGTGGAGGCTTGTGGGACTTCCTGATATGCAAAAAGGAAGGGGGCTAATCTCAGTTCCTTTCATCCTCATTAGCTACCTTGAGTAGCATCTGTTTGAGAGTTTGATTAAACCTCTCGATCAGAGCATCGGTTAGAGGATGATTTTCCGAGGTCCTTAAATGCTTTATCTTCAGTAACTTAGCAGTTTCCCTGAATGTTTCTGAGGCAAAAGCTGTACCTTTCTTTAGGGATGCCAACCCCTACCAATTCCCGTGCGATAGCCTTAGATGTAGCTGAGCGCAAGGGAACAGCTTCAGGATATCGGGTGGCATAATCTACCAGGACCATTATGTATTTATGACCTCTGGCCGAGGGTTCTAGGGGTCCCACCAAGTCAACCCCAATTCTCTCAAAGGGAGCATTTATTAAGGGTAAAAGGATTAATGGAACACAGACCCTCCTTAGATTCTGCCACTATTGACTTTACGGGCAAGGCGTGCAAAAGCGACGGACATCCTCATTAATCCCAGGCCAAAAAAATAGGAGGATCCGTTCTAAAGTGTTCTCAGGACCCATCATTCCACATCATTCCACTGTTCCCTTTTAAATGAAGCCGGGGTCTGCCTAAATTGAAACTGCAACAACAACAACATTTATTTATATAGCACATTTTCATACAAACAGTAGCTCAAAGTGCTTTACATATTAAAGAATAGAAAAATGAAAGACACAATTATAAAACAAAATAAATCAACATTAACATCGAATAAGAGTAAGGTTCAATGGCCAGGGGGGACAAAAAAAACAAAAAAAACTCCAGACGGCTGGAGAAAAAATGAAATCTTTAGGGATTCCAGACCATGAGACCGCCCAGTCCCCTCTAAATTGAAACTGCAGACGACTGAGAGGATCAGATCCAACCTCAAGGGGCGTGGTTTGAGTCAGAGGCGGGCACTTGAAGATGACGTTTCACACTGCAACGGCCTGGCCATTTCTATGTCACTGTCAAAGACCGAATTCTGACCCTCCTCCGGCTAACACGGCATGGAGGTAGTTGAGGATGCGGTGTCAGCGTCCTTGGCAAGACCTAGTGTTTTTGGGGGATCAGCGAGTGTTATACTGTGGTTTTTTTTGGCCCAAATCTACCTAAAATCACGGGGAAGGGAGGATCCTCGAGGACCACCACCACCATTTTTCTTAAAACTCCATTCTGGCAGATGTAGCAGGCAGTGGACTGCACGATTGTACATCCCCGTGAATGCAGGTTAGACGGGCCTTATTTTTAATTGTTGCAGCATCACTAGATGGTGATCAACAATGGAAATGTTACTGCCAGAATCAAATAAAGAGGTAACCTTGTGACTGTTAACTATTGCTTCTACTGTATGTGAAAAGGCAAGAGGATCAGCACACTGCCCCCCTTCTTCACGTCTCTCCGCAGACCCCCCCATCTCCTCACAGAGCCCGCCGCTATGCATCCAAGTACTGAACTTTCAAAGTGGTACTGAGAATTTTTTTGATGATCTAGTGAGTGGTCATCAGAAAAAAATAAAATTGTATAAAAATATGGAACATTGGGTAGAGAATTAGGGGAGGTAATCTTGCCTTCTTAAAAGCTGAGAATATGAACAAATTTTAAATCAGGCAATGTTGGTCTCTGCTGCACAATAAACGTAACAATTTATGCAGAGTTCCCTTTGGCTATTTGGTATTGCAGAATTTAAACATCACTGTTGCATGCATTGCTTCTACAAAGAAGTATCACTGTCAGGAAGCCACATAAAACAAGACCTACAAAAGTGTTGCTGAACTGGATACAAATAATATCTTTGTTGTTGGTGAAGGAAGTGTTGATTGATTTATACTATGTGTTTCTCTCCTTCACATCCTTTCCTCTGTGGTGCCATTAGAGTTGCCTTTATAACATACCCATTACAAAATGTGAATTGAGTACTGGCAAAATTAATCTACTATCCATCCATCCATCCATCTACTGACCTAACAAATTGATATGCCACCTGATCACCACCTATCCATTACATAGATAAATCAGTGTCAATAAATCAACCACCCAATCAGATAGATAATGTATCCACTAACCAACCACCTTATCAGTATTTTATATGCCACCATTTTACATTAACATTACCTTAACCAACTTAACCAAAGTATTCTTTACAGAACTTAAAATTTTTCTTTATGAGTTGATGCATGCAGAAAGCACACATGGCATTAAAAAATCAAATGGTCTATAGTAGCTTTCCCTGAAATAATATTTTGATAGAAAAGGTGAACCGTGTCCAGTCTTGTTTTGTTTCAGGGTGGCATACTGCAGGTAGTTTACTGGTAGTTTCCTAGTATACTGCAGTAATAATTTTTCCACCCCAGGTCTTTGATAAATTCTTTACCAAGGAACTCAACAGTGCATGAAGGTGCGAAACAACTTGTAGCTACAGCAGGAACTTACATATGTCCAGTTCTTGGCATTTCATATTAATCCACTCCATTGTTTTATAAAAACAAACAACGTTTATTTTCCACATTTTATATTTCCACAGTCAAAATGAAACTTAAGACAGACATAATAAGAAAACTATGTGTTTCCAAAGCCCTATTAATCCACACACAAACTTACAATAACTTCCTAGTTCCCATAACTCCCACTACCCAGCACCCCTTCTTAAAGTAAAAATACCCCATTAATACTGAATAACTATCTAGATCTATTCTTTATATATAAACTAAACTTGATCTTCAAAAATAAATCTATACTAATAAAAGGCAAAGCCCTCACTCACTCACTCACTCACTCACTCACTCACTCACTCACTCACTCACTCACTCACTCAGTGACTCATCACTAATTCTCCAACTTCCCGTGTGGGTGGAAGGCTGAAATTTGGCAGGTTCATTCCTTACAGCTTCCTTACAAAAGTTGGGCAGGTTTCATTTCGAAATTCTACGCGTAATGGTCATAACTGGAAGCTGTTTTTCCATTTACTGTAATGGAGATGAGCTTGAACGCCGTGGCGGCGGAATTTCGTGTGACATCATCACGCCTCACACGTAATCAGGCAGTACATAGAAAATCAGGAAGACCTCCAAAAAGCGCTGAAGAAAACATGCATTATATAATTGAGAAGGCAGCGAAACAATAAGAAGCGAGCGAGTGACATATACAACCATATTGATGAGTTCTGCTACTTCGGAAACAAAGCACGATGTAAACCTACACTTTAAATTAAGTTCATAGACAGGGCGCTGGCTTGTAATTTAGTGCCTGCCCATATAAGGTCGTCGTCAGCGGCAATCCAATAGCAAACTCCCATTAAATATTCACGGGTTAAGGACTGTGCTTATGCAGAGGAAGATGAGATGGTCAGCGTGGTGTTTGGCACAAACTCAGCGAAACTGCGAGAGAAAGTTTTAAGTGCCAGGACTAAGGTAACATTAAATACAGCCATGGACATAGCACGAGATGGCACCAGCACAACTGGGAACTTCGATGCATGTACACCGAGGCTCACGTGAACTGACGAGTGCACAGATAAAAGCAACAGTTCCAAAGAGCTGAACAAAACCGAATTACACAATTGAAAAGGCAGCAAAAATATGAAGCGCCTGATACATACAAGCATATTCATAAATGCAGCTACTGTGGAAACAAAGCACACGGTGGAAAAGTCAATGTCCCGCTAAAGGAAGACAGTGTAAAAAAAAACCCGTGCATGCAGTGTGTCAGGTCTCGGATAAAGAAGAAGACGAGCTGTTTATTGATGCAGTAAGAAACGAATCGATGAATGAAACCTGTCATCTTTACAACGCATTGACAAACACGGAATGTAACTTGAACACAACACATCCTACAAATACGAACCTGATTGAAAGAAATAATGATAATCAAATCATTGATGACAGCAACACTCAGTAACACTCACAAAACAAATAATGTATATTGACAGTCATGTTACGCTATTTTTAAAATGTTCCCTTTTCTTTTCTAGCTTTTTAACACACTACTCTCCTGGCATACGCTGGTATATATATATATGTATATATATATCCCGATCTACATATTCGAATAATGGATACTTTATTCTCCATCAATGATTGTTTTGGTAAAGCCATACTCAGTGTATTCATTAGATGAACGGTAAAAAAGTAAGAGCGAGGGGAGGATGACTTATTGAGGCATGCAGGCTGTAGTGCGTCAACTCTATCTGAATTGCGCCGATCACATTTGAAAAATATATCTTTTCAAGTTCTATTTAGTCCATATGTGTCAAACTCAAGGGTCAGGCCACATCCGCCCGGCGTAATTATATCCGCCAGCGAGATCATTTTATATACTGTATTATTGTTATTAATGGCCCGGTATATGAAGCGCTGGTAACACAATAAACTACAGATCCCATAATGCAGCGCTTCAGCTGCCTTGCCAACACTTACCGCGTTAATCAAGTCTAGCTTATGATGCTGCAAGTTATTGAAGCTAGCTCACACGATGCTGAAGAGAAAAGTTGATTCTGAAAATAGAGCCTTTAAAACCGATGGGAGGCTGAGTATATGTTTACTGAACCCGTGTGTCTCATTTGTGGAGCTAATGTGGCTGTAATTACAGAATTTAATCTAAGACGGCACTATGAGACAAAACATCAGGAGTTCTGTGTTGTGGAGATTCTCAGGATGGATTGCAGGTGCTCATCAGTGAGGCTGAAAGACCTGAATGCAATGCAGAAGATACAGAAAGCAGAAGAATTAAATAAGAATCTCCCGAAAATAGTGATCTTACCAGAGTTCTATTTGGGGATATAAATGTCGCGATCAGATTCGAAAAAATATATCTTTTCAAGTTCTATTTGGATATAAGTAGGTTCTATTTAGTCGACAGAAATATCTTTGGTAGGAATGTAAGTTGAATTTAGTCTTTAAATTTCTATGGTGAAGAAAAATGTATGCAATGATGACTAAATTTAACTTGCATTCTTACCAAAAGATATTTCTGTCGACTAAATAAAATTACTTATATTTAAAATTTAAATAGAACTTCAACAGATATGATAGTTCATAATACCCGCGCAGCACTAAGTGCGTGGCGTGGAAGTCATCGTTTTAACAACCACTGATACAAAATACCCTGCCCATTTAATTACTTAGGAATGGACAGATAAATTAAGATTTTGTACAAGTAATGTTTTCATTTTCTTCCTCGATGGATTCTGGCACCCCAAGCAACAGTTGCTGCACTTTCGAAAGTATATATAATAAATATATATATATATATATATATATATATATATATATATATATATACTAATAAAAGGCAAAGCCCTCACTCACTCACTGACTCACTCACTCACTCACTGACTCATCACTAATTCTCCAACTTCCCGTGTGGGTGGAAGGCTGAAATTTGGCAGGTTCATTCCTTACAGCTTCCTTACAAAAGTTGGGCAGGTTTTATATCGAAATTCTACGCGTAATGGTCATAACTGGAAGCAGTTTTTCTCCATTTACTGTAATGGAGATGAGCTTAAACGCCGTGGGAAGGAGTTTGTGTGACATCATCACGCCTCACGCGTAATCACGCAGTACACAGAAAATCAGGAAGACCTCAAAAAGCGCTGAAGAAAACATGCATTATATAATTGAGAGGCAGCGAAACAATAAGAAGCGGCGAGTGACATATACAACCATATTCATGAGTTCTGCTACTTGGAAACAAAGCACGATGTAAACCTACACTTTAAATTAAGTTCATAGACAGGCTGCGCTGGCGTTTGTAATTTAGTGCCTGCCCATATAAGGCCGTCCGTCAGCGGCAATCCAATAGCAAACTCCACTAAATATTCACGGGTGAAGGACTGTGCTTATGCAGAGGAAGATGAGATGGTCAGGCGTGGTGTTTGGCACAAACTCAGCGAAACTGCGAGAGAAGTTTTAAGTGCCAGGACTAAGGTAACATTAAATACAGCCATGGACATAGCGAGATGGCACCAGCACAGCTGGGGAACCGATGCATGTACACCGCGGCTCACGTGAACTGGCGCGTGCACAGATAAAAGCAACAGTTCAAAGAGCTGAACAAAAACCGAATTACACAATTGAAAAGGCAGCAAAAAATATGAAGCGTCTGATACATACAAGCATATTCATAAATGTAGCTACTGTGAAAACAAAGCACACGGTGGAAAAAGTCAATGTCCCACTAAAGGAAGACAGTGTAAAAAAAAAACCCGTGCATGCAGTGTGTCAGGTCTCGGATAAAGAAGAAGACGAGCTGTTTATTGATGCAGTAAGCGAATCGATGAATGAAACCTGTCATCTTTACAGCGATTGACAAACCGCGAATGTAACTTGAACACAACACATCCTACAAATACGAACCTGATTGAAAGAAATAATGATAATCAAATCCTTGATGACAGCAACACTCAGTAACACTCACAAACAAATACTGAATATTGACAGTCATGTTAAGTTATTTTTAAAATGTTCCTTTTCTTTTCTAGCTTTTTAACACACTACTTCTCTGCTGCGATATGGGTATATATATATATATATATATATATATATATATATATATATATATATATATATATATATATATATATATATCGATCTACATACTCGAATAATGGATACTTTATTAGCCATCAATGATTGTTTTGGTAAAGCCATACTCAGTGTATTCATTAGATGAGCGGTAAAAAGTAAGTAGCGAGGGAGGATGACTTATTGAGGCATGCAGGCTGTAGTCTTGCGTCAACTCTATCTGAATTTTGCGATCACATTTGAAAAATATATCTTTTCAAGTTCTATTTAGTCCATATGTGTCAAACTCAAGGGCTGGGCCCACATCCGGCGGCGTGTAATTATATCCAGCCCGAGATCATTTTATATACTGTATTATTGTTATTAATGGCCGGGTATATGGCGCTGGTAACACAATAAACTACAGATCCCATAATGCAGCGCTTCAGCTGCCTTGCCGACTACTTAGCGTTAATCAAGTCTAGCTTATGATGCTGCAAGTTATTGCGAAGCTAGCTCACACGATGCTGAAGAAAAGTTGATTCTGAAAATAGAGCCTTTAAAAACCGATGGGAGGCTGAGTATATGTTTACTGAACCCGTGTGTCTCATTTGTGGAGCTAATGTGGCTGTAATTACACAATTTAATCTAAGGCGGCACTATGAGACAAAACATCAGGGTAACCTGAATGCAATGCAGAAGATACAGAAAGCAGAAAAATTAAATAAGAATCTGACACTTCAGTGGACGTTTTACCGTGCACAATCACAAAGTGATTTCAAGTGAAGCTGCTTTTATGGGAGACACAAATGCACCAGTGCAACTTGCCCCACTTTCCCTGTTGCCAAGTAATGTTAAACCAAGTCGTCACTACGATTGTTCCCAAATCGCACTTTGCTGATAAACTGGCGCACTGAGTTTGCACGGCACCTTGGTGACTTTGAAGAACAAAAAGTCCGTCTACATCGGCTCGAACCTTGTGCATGTTTGGTAGCACATATCTGTGTGAGAAGCTCTTCTCAGTGATAAGACTAACAAAACAGCACACAGGAGTCAGCCTCACTGATGAGCACCTGCAATCCATCCTGAGAATCTCCACAACACAGAACCTCACACCAAACATAAACGAACTTGTTGCCAAAAAAAGATGCCAGGCGTCCAGCTCTAAAATGACATAAGAGCAAAGACAACTGAATGATTTGATTTGTTATTGCTGAAAGGAACACATTTTATTTATATTTCCAGGTTTTGTTATGCAGCATGTTCATATTTGAATTTGTAAAATTTTGACAGGATAT
Organism: Polypterus senegalus; assembly: GCF_016835505.1. Classification (NCBI taxonomy): domain Eukaryota; kingdom Metazoa; phylum Chordata; class Cladistia; order Polypteriformes; family Polypteridae; genus Polypterus; species Polypterus senegalus. The sequence goes on from NW_024379568.1 coordinate 29,957, forward strand.
ATTTTTATGGAGAGCAAAATCTTTTGGGATATTTAAAATCTAAGTTTATTTTTTATATTAAATTACATAAGAGTAAAGAAATTTGAATGTTTGTTCTTTTAACGTTTACTTTATTTCTAACTTGTATAATTTAGACAGGATATATTTTTATGGAGAGCAAAATATTATAAGTTGTTTAAGGTTTGAGTTGATTTATTCACGAATAATATTTCTGTCTGTTTTTACCATTCCTACCAAAGATATTTCTGTCGACTAAATAAAAATTCCTTCTATTTAAAATTTAAATAGAACTTGAACAAATCTGATAGTTCATAATATCCACGCAGACTTGCGTAAAGCGGGAGTTATCCGTTTTAACAAGCAGCGTATTGCACTGATACGAAATAGCTGTGTGTGTATATATGTAGATATGTATATATATGTTAATATATGTGTGTGTGTATATATATATATATGTATTTGTGTGTATATATGTGTGTGTATGTATATGTATATGTATGTGTATATATGTAGATATATATATATGTATGTATATATGTGTGTGTATATATATGTGTATATGTTGTCACAAGAACGAGACATGGACAGATAAAGAGTTGGGGCAGCCACCCGTATAATGTAGTATCCTGGCTGCAAAAGGTCGTTTTATGAAAACAAACAGCACTGAAGTGCATTCAACCGAGTCCAGTACAAGACTGAGAAACAAAGGAAAAGGGCAGGTTTTAAAGGAGGAGACAGGAAGTGAGGTCATATGGATCTGGCACGTGGTCTTCCACCATTGGTTCGTAGCCGGAGGTGACATCAGAGGGACTGGAGCTGGTGTGGCCGACTTCCATTGGCTCAGTCCCGGAAGTGATGTCAGGAGATCCAGGTGAAATCCCCCGGGGATGGTCTACAGGCAAGGGAGAAAAAGAGTCAGTGCACTCTGCCACACCCCGGCATGCCTCCGAACTGCCTTCACTCAAGCCCTTTAGCTGCCTCCCATGCACACGTGTGTGACAAGGCCCCCTTAGCCCAGACCCCGGGTCGGTGACTAACCGAGAGGTCGTGAACCCGAGAAAGGGCATCAGCGTTGGCGTGGAGCACCCGGCGATGAGCGAGTGAAAACTTATGCGGCTGCAGGTCAAGAAACCACCGGGTGACCCAGCGGATTCGACTCCTTGTGGAGGGCCATCCACTGTAGAGGTGCATGGTCCGTGACAAGGGTGAATTCCCGGCCCAACAGGTAGTACCTCAGCTGAGTAATCGCCCATTTAATCGCCAGAGCCTCCCTCTCCACCGCAGCATACCTGGTCTCCCGGTCCAACAGTTTCCGGCTCAGGAACATGATGGGGTGCTCCACACCATCGACGCTTTGGCTCAGCGGCGCCCAGGCCTGTGTCCGAAGCGTCCGTCTGGAGGATGAAAGGCAAAGAAAAGTTAGGTGCCATCAAAATAGGTGTGGACGTAAGGGCCTGCTTTAAGTCACCAAATGCAGCCTGTTTTTCAGTCCATGCCACAATGTTCGGGCCCTCTTCTTTGTTAAATCAGTCAAGGGCGCGCTCTCTCCAAAACCGGGTACAAACCGGCGGTAGTACCCGGCTAACCCGAGAAAGGCTTGGACCTGCCGCTTGGTTCGCGGACGGGGCCATTTCAGAATGGCATCAATTTTGGAGCACTGTGGCCTTACGGTACCCCGACCCACCAGGTAGCCTAAATATTTGGCCTCGCTTAATCCGAAGAAGCATTTCTTGGGATTAATCCGGAGCCCGGCCTCACCAAGTGTCCGTAATACCGCTTGGACATGCTGTAGGTGTTCCTTCCATGTGCTGGAATAGATGACCACGTCATCCAGGTAGGCAGCACTGTATGAGTTATGAGGCGAAGCACTTTGTCCACCAGGCGCTGAAAGGTTGCTGGAGCCCCGTGTAACCCAAATGGAAGGACACGATACTGCCAGTGTCCGCTAGGGGTACTAAGCGGTTTTTCCTTGGAGTCCGTTAAAGGAACCTGCCAGTACCCTTTCGTCATGTCAAGTGTGGTCAGGTATTGAGCCTGTCCAAGCCTCTCGAGGAGGTCGTCCACGCGTGGCATTGGATAGGCATCAAATTGGGAGACTTGATTAAGCCGACGGAAGTCATTGCAGAACCTCCAACTTCCGTCAGGCTTACCGACGAGCACAATGGGGCTGGACCAGGGACTATAACTTTCCTCAATCACACCTAGCTCCAGCATGCGCTTGATCTCAAGCTCCACTTCAGCCTTTTGCCTCGGGAAGCGATATGGCGTTCTCGGACAACAACCCGGGCTCTGTCACGATGTTGTGCTCAATCAGAGAGGTCCTTCCGGGTTCTCACTGACTACCTCCCGAGCGGTCCGGATAACTGTTTCCAGCTCCTGCGCTGTCTGGGACTTAAGTCCGTGCGAAGTTAAGGTCGTGTGTGTGAGCAAGAGTGGCGGGGCTGGCGGAGGAGGGACCGGGGTCCCTGTCCTTCCACGGTTTCAGCAGGTTCACATGATAAACCCGCTCCTTTGGCCGACGATTGGGTTGACTCACCAAATAGTCGACCAGTCCCTTCCTCTCCTTAACTTCGTAGGGGCCCTGCCAGTGGGCAAGCAATTTAGAGTGGGAGGTAGGCACTAGGACCATGACCCGATCTCCCGGGCGGAACTCCCGAAGAGACGTGCCGGTTGTAGTACCGGGCCTGTGCTGCTTGAGCCTCCTCCATGTGACTTTTAAGGACAGGCCGAATCTTTCCAAATCTATCGCGTAACTGCGCGATATACTCCAGTATGTTTGTGGAGGGAAGAGCCTCTTCTTCCCAGCCTTCTTTCAAAATATCTAATATGCCCCGAGGTTGTCGCCCATACAGTAGTTCAAAGGGGAGAACCCGTGGAGGCTTGTGGGACTTCCGATAGGCAAAAGGACGAGGGGAGGAGCTGATCCCAGTTCCTTCCATCCTCGCTGACCACCTATGCAGCATTTGCTTGAGAGTTTGATTAAACCTCTCTACTAATCCGTCGGTTTGAGGATGATACACCGAGGTCTTTAAATGCTTTATTTTCAGTAACCTGGCAGTCTCCTTGAACGTCTCCGAGGTGAAGGGGGTCCCCTGGTCTGTCAAAACTTCTTTGGGGATCCCCGCGCTAATACCCTAGTAATTCCCTGCGATGGCTTTAGAGGTAGCTGAGCGCAACGGAACAGCTTCGGGGTATCGTGTAGCATAATCCACGAGGACTAAAATGTACTTGTGTCCTCGGGCTGAGGGCTCCAGGGGTCCCACCAGGTCGACCCCGATTCTGTGGAAGGAGGACGTCAATCAGTGGAATAGGAACAGAGGAGCACGGTCCCTCCTAGGAATTTGTGCAGTTGACACTCCGGGCAGGAAGCGCCAAAGCGGCGAACCTCCTCATTAATTCCTGGCCAGTAGAAGCGGGCTTGATCCGCTCCAGAGTTTTTTAGGAGGTGGGGTAGGAGGTGCTAGCTCGCAGACCTGCGCCGAAGGAGTGCAGCGGTACTAGCAGCAGCCTCGTCTCCTGCCCGTCATGCATTGCTACACGGTAAAGGAGGTCATTATCTAGCACAAAGTAGGGGCCCTGTGGCATCGACTGACTAGTGCGCTGGCCATTGACAAGGACCACTGCATTTTTTACAAACTTCAGGGAGTCGTCATTCCATTGCTCCCTTCTAAAACTAGCCGGCGTTTCTTTAAATTGGAACCGCAACACGGAGAGAGGGTCAGCGTCGACCTCAATGGGCGTGGTTTCCTCCCGCGCCGCAGGCGTTGGTGGATGGCGTGTTAGCCAGCGGCGGCCCGGAGTTGCCACGTCAGTCAGGGCGACGCCGCCTCTCTCTGCCGGCTGATTACACGGCGTGGAGGCAGCTTGAGACGGGTTATCTCCGTCCATAACGAGGCCCAAATTAACCCGGGAGTGGTATGTGTCTCACGCTTTTGATTTTAGACCAGTCCGCCCTAGTATCACCGGGTGTGGAGGATCAGGTAGGACGCTCACGGTGAGTTCTGAACTGACCCTCCGTAACTGATGACACGGGCGGACCTGTACCAGCGGATGTCTCCGTGGACACAGGTTATACCGGTCTTAAATTTTAGCCACTGTTGCGGTTGCACAAAGCGGGCAACAATGGAAATGTTGCTGCGGAGTCGAACAAACCTGTGGTCTTGTGTCCGTTGGCGATCACCACGCCAGTATGTGGGACCGCCAGCGGACTAGCCAGAGCACACCAACCCCTCCTCACCCTCCACCTGCATTCCTCCTTGCCTCCAAGCGGTTTGTCCGCCAGCGGCCTGGCATAGCGAGCTCCGGATTGTACAGGAAGGAGCTAGGTCTTGGAACGTACCCCGGCTGAGTTTGACATGAGGACGGTTCTGCTCCCCAGAGTGTGAGGCCGCCCTCTGCGTCTCCATAAGCTCTATGAGCTCAGACATGTTCTTAAACTGCTTGCCCCAAACCGGCTGGGTGAAGCCACGGGGAAGCGCTTCCAGGAGCAGATAGCAAGCTACCTGCTCTATTATTTGGTAGGGCGTGTTTTCAAATGGCGTAGCCAATGCCCTACCATTGCCCATAAGGACCAGGCTTGTTTGTTGGTGCGGCGCTCAGGGTCCAACCTCCATTTTTTAATTTTATTCACCTGCCAGTCTGGGGCACCCCTAGGTGGTAAATGGGGCTTTGGTTTCGCAGGGAGGCAGGCACTCTCCCCCAAGAGAGCATACTGAGTCCCTTTTGCCTCCCCCCTCCAGGGCAGCCCAATTCTGTGAGCCCCACCCGCACACTCCCTGGCCTCCAGATGGCCTAGTTATGAGTGCCGGGAGCCGGAGCCCGCACCGGGTCACGCCGAACCACAGGGCACCCTCCCCGCCTGAATACTCGGCCCCGGTACGCTCCCACCTGGGTATATTGCAGGTCCTGTCCCCTTTTCTTCCGGGACTTCTCCATCCTGCCGACTACGCCACTGTCACAAGAACGAGACATGGACAGATAAAGAGTTGGGGCAGCCACCCGTATAATGTAGTATCCTGGCTGCAAAAGGTCGTTGTATGAAAACAAACAGCACTGAAGTGCATTCAACCGAGTCCAGTACAAGACTGAGGAAACAAAGGAAAAGGGGCAGGTTTTAAAGGGGGAGACAGGAAGTGAGGTCATATGGATCTGGCACGTGGTCTTCCACCATTGGTTCGTAGCCGGAGGTGACATCAGAGGGACTGGAGCTGGTGTGGCCGACTTCCATTGGCTCAGTCCCGGAAGTGATGTCAGGAGAGCCAGGTGAAATCCCCCGGGGATGGTCTACAGGCAAGGGAGAAAAAGAGTCAGTGCACTCTGCCACACCCCGGCATGCCTCCGAACTGCCTTCACTCAAGCCCTTTAGCTGCCTCCCATGCGCACGTGTGTGACAATGTATAGATATGTATATATATATATATGTTTATGTGTGTGTGTGTGTGTGTGTGTAAATGTATATATATATGTATATATATCCACCCATTTTCTAACCCGCTGAATCCGAATACAGGGGTCTGCTGGAGCCAATCCCAGCCAACACAGGGCACAAGGCAGGAACCAATCCTGGGCAGGGTGCCAACCCACTGTAGGACACACAAAAACACCAAGCACATACTAGGGCCAATTTAGAATTGCCAAATTGCCAATCCACCTAACCTGCATGTCTTTGGACTGTGGGGAGGAAACCCACGCAGACACGGGAGAACATGCAAACTCCACATAGGGGAGGACCCGGGAAGCGAACCCGGGTCTCCTAACTGCGAGGCAGCAGCGCTACCACTGCGTCACCGTGCCGCCCCATATATATATATACTAGCAGAATACCCGCGCTTTGCAGCGGAGAAGTAGTGTGGTAAAGAAGGTACGAAAAAGAAAAGGAAAAATTTGAAAAATAACGTAACTTGATTGTTAATGTAATTGTTTTGTCATTGATATGAGTGTTGTTCTCATATCTATCTATCTATATATATATATATCTCTATCTATCTATCTATATATATATATGTTGTTCTCATATCTATCTATATATATATATATATATATATATATATATATATATATATATATATATATATATATATATATATATATATATATATATATATTGGCAGCAGGAGAAGTAGTGTGTTAAAGAAGGAAAGAGAAAGAAAAGGAAACATTTTGAAAATAGCGTAACATGATTGTCAATGTAATTGTTTTGTCACTGTTATGAGTGTGCTGTGATATATATATATATAGCAAAATACCAGCGCTTATGCGATGTCATGTGTTAAAGAAGTTATGAAAAGAAAAGGAAACATTTTAAAAATAATGTAACATGATTGACAAAGTAATTGTTTTGTGTATTTGGCGGCAGCGTCACAAAGTTTTTTTCGTCTAGCTGCAGCAGAAAATGTACCACAACGTCTGACCGCCTCCTTTTTAGTGTTTTCTCACAGCTTGGATTGCTGCTGTCATATATATACACACACACACACACACACACACACACACACACACACATACATACATATATATACACATACATATCTTCATATCTACATATCTATATACATATCTACATATACACATATATATATATACATACCTATCTACATCATATATACACACACATACATACATACACACACACAAATTATATATATGTGTGTGTATGTATGTATGTATGTATATATATATATATATATATATATATATATATATATATATATATATATATAATGTAGATAGGGGGGTGTGTGTGTTTATATATATATATATATACATATATATACACATACATATACTTGTGTGTATGTTTGTATGTGTCTATATGTGTGTGTATAGCTTTGGTCACTGAGTGCAAGGGAAAAATAATAAAATATAGTCTATAAGTTATTAAACAGTAAAACATTAACGTTTTAAGAAGTACAGGTACATTGAGCACTACTGGAGTGGTTTCAGGTAAACTACATTTTAAAGACTGTAACACAACAGGTAAGTAACTAACAGCAGCTAAAATGTATATGGATCATCTCTCGGTAGTAGATCCCTTTTGAAAGGCTACACGACGGCTGTGGTATAGAAATTACATTTTCTATGTGAGCGTTCAAATTTGTGCCTCTGGTAATGTGCCTTACCGGCATTTAAAGAAAATTAGTTTTGTGTCCTCTGCAGTGTTAAGAGAGAAAGGCTTTGGTTTGGGATAAAAGGAAAAAGGTGTAAAGAAAGGAAAGTTGCCTTTTCTTTTATATAGTATAGAGATGTGTTCGCTGGCGTTATGATCGCCTTTTGGGGACAGTTGCATTGGGTCTTGTGTAGACTGGTGAGACCCCCTGCCATTAATCAGCTGTGATGGCACTGTCAGTCCTCCACTCGTGTGCGTGTCTTCATAATCCGAGGTGAGGACCTCATAATCATATCGTGCAAAGAAAGTGTGAATCGCCTTAATATTATTTTTCCGTGGTGTAGAAAAGGGGTCCCGTGTTTGCACTTGTCTGGGCTATAGCGCAGGGGGAGGATGAAAAAATTAAAAGTGCTCACTTTGACTTAAGGCAGAAGCGCAGTCAGCGTCTCAAAGGCCGGCACAGCTATGCAGCGCTGGCTGCTCGACTTTTGCTGGGCAGGAGACCACAGTTTTGCAGACACGTTCATGATATCAAAAGTCTCAGCTCTTTGGAGGTCATTCATATATTATATATATAGCAAAATACCCGCCTCGCAGCGAGAAGTAGTGTGTTAAAGTAATGAAAAGAAAAGGAAACATTTTAATAATAACGTAACATGATTGACATTGTCATGAGTGTTGCTGTCATATATATGCCTGCCTAAATAAGTCACCCTCGCTTTGCTCTTACTTTATTTACCGTTCATTTAATCATGGCTATTGGCGGAAAAATTATAAAATGGAAGGAGGATGGCTTTACCAAAACAATTATTGATGGCGAATCGATTATTCATAAAGCTTGAATTGGTGATGTTTTTCTGTGTTAACCTCATATTTTTCAGACTTCTTCTCAAACTAAGGTGGTGCGAGGGTAAAATGAATCGGGATCGCTGATCAATGTAATCGTGTACAGTACCAGGAAATCATGCATTGACAAAAGCTCCCCTTTGCTTGTAATGCAAAGTGTGATTAAATGCATTATTTTTTACGCGTTATGGAGCACATGCATCGAAGCTTCTCAGCTGTGCTTGTGCTAAGAAAAGGAAAGATTTTAAAAATAACATAACACGATTGTCAATGTGACCTTTTGTAAGTAGTGCCTGGAGGATTCAGTGTGGAGAAACTCGAGAGATAGCGTGTGTATTAACTTGTGGATTTTTCTGTGAGTATTTGGTGGCAGTCTGACGAAGTTGCTTCGAAAGATGGCATTAGCCTGAGCTCAGCTCAGACCGAAATTAGATGAATGGGAGGAGATGATGGCGTGACTCCCCACCCGCCTTAACTGTCAATCCCCCACAAACACAGTCTCTCAGAATTTGCATAAGCACACCCCTTCACCTACAATTTTAACTTAGTTACAAAGTGATCAAAACTCTCGTTTATATCCTGCGTCCTCTCATTAAACTTGTATCCCGCATCATCTGTGGGCATGTGAAACGCCAGCGGTAGCCTGTCTATGAACTTAATTTAAAGTTTAGGTTTACACCTTGCTTTCTTTCGAGGCAGCAGCACTCATGAATATGGTAGTATATGTCACTCGCCGCTTCTTATTGTTTTCGCTGCCTTCTCAATTATATAATGCATGTTTTCTTAAGCGCTTTTTGGAGGTCTTCCTGGTTTTCTACGCACTGCGTTGACAATCAGTTCACGTGATTACTTGGGAGGCGTGATGATGTCACACGAAACTCCGCCCACCCACGTCATTCCAGCTCAACTCCATTAAAGTTAATGGAGAAAAATACCTTCCAGTTATGACCATTAGGCGTAGAATTTCGAAATGAAACCTGCCCAACTTTTGTAAGTAAGCTGTAAGGAATGAGCCTGCCAAATTTTAGCCTTCTACCTACACGGGAAGTTGGAGAATTAGTGATGAGTGAGTGAGTGAGTGAGTGAGTGAGTGAGTGAGTGAGTGAGGGCTTTGCCTTTTATTAGTATAGATATATGACAGTAACACTTATCACTCACAACAGTGACAAAACAATTACATTGACAATAATGTTACGTTATTTTCAAAATGTTTCCTTTTCTTTTTCATTGCTTCTTTAACACACTACTTCTCCGCTGCGAAGCGTGGGTATTTTGCTAGTGTTTATATATGTGTGTATGTATGTATATATATATATATATATATATATATATATATATATATATTTATATATATATATGTATGTGTGTGTATGTATGTATGTATGTATGTGTGTATATATATGTATGTGTATATATATGTATGTGTATGTATATGTATGTGTGTATATGTAGATATGCATGTATATATATGTTTATATGTGTGTTTGTGTGTGTGTGTATAGATATATATGACAGCAACACTCATAACAATGACAAAACAATTACATTGACAATCATGTTACGTTATTTTCAAAATGTTTCCTTTTCTTTTTCATTACTTCTTTAACACACTACTTCTCTGCTGCGAAGTGCGGGTATTTTGCTAGTATATATATATAATTAGCATTTTTAATGTACGTAGATCATTTTGACCTGGTCGTTTTAAAAGTAGCTTGCAAGCCAAAAAAGTGAGGGCACCCCTCAACTAGATACATGTACTTATAGGACAGCATGAACTGCTTGTAGATAAGGTTAGTCTTTTATTGGTGTCAACATATTGCAGTAGTTTTATTAAAAATAAGTGTTGGTCATTCTAAAACCATTCACATGTGAGATGCCCGTGCACGTGGGAGCCAGCGATTCCCGGGAATGACATGCAGGATTCCCGAATTTCCGGGAATGGATAAACCCGTTGTAGCAGTAGGGGGTGCTATTGCTCCCTTGAACCCTCAGGTACCATGCCAAACACCAAGTAAAAGTACAATACTTATTATTTTTATTATAATAAGGTACACTAAGCACCCTCTACTCCACACTACTCATACAATACACAATAACTAATACAAGACTCTCCTCCTCTCCCAGACACTTAGCCACCCTTCCTCCCAGCTCAGCTGAGTGTCTGGGATTTCCCATGGTCCTTTTATATCTCCTGACCCGGAAGTGAATCCACCATACAGTCCATGAGATTCCTTATCACTTCCGGGTCAGATACAAAGTCCTTTTCTACACCCCGGAAGCATGTCGTTCCTACTGTTCACTTCCGGGTTATAGGGCATGTGGCACTCCCCAAGCCTCACTACAGCGGCTCCTGGTGGTCCCCATGGTATCCAGCAGGGCTGTTTATAAAAACTACAAGGTCAATGAGGCCATGCTGGAATTCGGGGAACTTCCATACTGTTGGGAGGGCTCCATCTGGCGGCTTGGAGGTGTGGGCCGGAATATATGGCCAGCCATCCTTCATACTATCCAGGAATGGATTCCCTAGACAGAGGGTGCCCATGTCAAGTGCCATGTTCTAATTTGAAGTAGTCTGAGTTCATGCTGTTAATGCAGACTAAGGTTTCTGGGCTGGAATGAAGTAATTTCATCTATGCATGTATATTTCAGCCAAACTTAAATTTGTGCAATGTGTTCAATAGACAATACTATTCAACTCTGTTAGAGACTTTTTCTGTGTGCAAAGATGATAAGCTATATTGTGTTAGATGTTGTGAGTGACTATATTCCATTAAACAGACACCAAAAGTTTGAATCTAAGTGTCTGCCTTTAATAAATGCAGTTTGGTCTTGTGATATTACAGAAAGCAAGCACTTTCTCAATCCTTCTAGCTAATTATTCAAAAGTAGAATTGGCCTGTATGATGCACACTATAGAAAGTACTTATTATTCTTTAGAAAAATGGTAATTAATGCTTGGCAAAAGGTTTGAGGTAGAATTTTGTTGTCTTTAGCTTCTATACATGTTGCTAATAATAGTGGGAGTAACAGTTGATGTTTTTTTTCTAAAATTCTACTGTGTAGCCTGCAGAGCATGCTGCTTCCCCACTCTGGAGTGAGTTTGCAGCATCCAGTAGTTTTAAGAGTGTCAGTGGTTTGTACAGTTCCTCTGCAGTAAGAGGATACTGCTGTTATATTTGTATTGTGTCACTAAACTACTTAGATTGTGTCTCATCTTCTTTAAACTGAGTAGAATATAAGGACTATTATTACTCCCTAAAGGTCCAAGTTATAATTTTATGATCAATGATTTTATCTCCAGTTGTGTTGGTAATTTCTGTTATTGCATTGTGAACTTCCTGTTTGTAGATTTGTTAAGATGAAATCTTATTAGCCTTCTCTAGAAGTTCATAATAATGATGTTACAACATAAAGATGAGTTGTTCAGTTTCTTTTGTTGCCAAGAGACTAAATGTAGAACCAGAGGGGCACCAATGTATTGGGGACGCGTATGAGTAGGCTAGTTGAGGATTGTTTAAACTAGGGAATGGGGGGCAGGGAGTTTAAGACTTCCAGGTCTAGATCTATACATGGAGGTACAAACAATGGTGTAGAAATAAAAATGCATAGTAATGTAAATTCTAAGCAAACAACAACCATATTTATTTATATAGCACATTTTCATACAAACAATGTAGCTCAAAGTACTTTACATGATGAAGAAAGATAAAAGAGACAAAAGAATTAAAATCAGAGAACACTAATTAACATAGAATAAATGTAAAGTCCGATGGCCAGGGAGGACAGAAAAAAAAACTCCAGACGGCTGGAGAAAAAATAAAATCTGCAGGGGTTCCAGGCCATGAGACCGCCCAGCACCAACTAGGCATTCCACTTAACATAAATGATCAGTCCTCATTGTATTCAGGGTTCTCATGGAAGGACTTG
>NW_024379569.1:0-37952 GCF_016835505.1 Polypterus senegalus
CACACACACCACAAAGACAGACCACACACCACACAGAGCGGGCTTAAGAGACACACACACGCAAGCCGGGGACAAACAGGCACGCCCGGGAAACAGACAACAGACAGACAACAACAACACACACACACACACACACACACCCCCCCACACACAAAAAACAACACACACACAAAAATTTAAGAGGGGCGCTTGGCACACCGAGACAAAAACAGGACCGACAGACAGAAGACAGAAACAACAGGACACGAACCCCACAAAACCGCAAACCGGAGACAAACAGGACCGCAAACGGGCCCACCAAAAAACCAACAACACACACACACACACACACACACAAAAAAAAAGGGAGACAGAGAGAGAAACACAACAGAACAGAGGGGCAGTTTAAGAGACAAAGGGGACACAACACAGGCACGCACGACGGGGAAGAAGAAGACAACACACACACACACACACACACACACACACACACACACACACCCACACCACACCCACACCACACCCCCAAAACACACAGGCGGGTTTTTAAGAGACGACACGAAACCCGCACGCAAATTTCCCGGGCCCGCAGACAAAAGGGGAAAGAAGACAAAAGGACAACACAAAAAAACACACACAAAAGTCGTTTTTGGGGCAAAAACCTTTTGGAGAAAAGGGGAAACCAGACAGAAGACAGACAACAAAACACACACACACACACAAAAACCCAGGGAGACAGACAGACACACACAAAAACAGAGGCGGGGCTTAAGGAACGGAAACACACACCCCCGGGGGCCGACAGAAGCCCCGGAACACCACCACCTTTCGGCAAAAAAACCGGAAAAAAGGCCGCAAAACCAAAAAACAGAACAAACCCACACACACACACACACACACACGAAAAAGGGCGGGTTTAAAGAACCCGAGAGACACACAAAAGGCGCGGAAAGAACAACACACAGGCACGGGGGGCATTGTTCAATTTATTTTTCTTGGTTGTTTATTAAATTAAAGATTTTTCAAATGTTCATTTTTCCCCTGTGCTTAAAACTCATTAAAAGAAGTTTTTAGCGAAAGTGGGATCATAAGGCTATAAAACGAAATTCTTGCAGTGTTAGTTTTCTCTGTTGTTCAAGGTTTTCTTAGTGTTGAGTCAATGTTTTTACATTTAGTTTTACTATTACGCTGTGCTTTCTATGGTATAGTTAACTATATTTGTGCTTAAAACTTAAAAAATATATATTTACATACAGTTCATACGGTCTGGAGCGGATTAATTGTATTTACATACAGTCCTATGGGGAAATTGCTTTGGTTCCCACTGTATTACTGTCAGACAAAATTACAGTCATTTCACAGAAATACAAACCAGTATTACTGAGAGAGAAGATAAGAGGCAGCACTCAATACAGTGACGTATATTACAGCCACATACACGGGTCCCTTGCCATTTAATATAAACCGCTCATACTAATGTTTATACACTATTGTTTCTAGCACCAAGTATTATAGCGGGCTTAATGTCTAGTAGCATAATAAAACAATAGAAATATAAAAAATATACAAAACATAAGTACATACAGCAGGGAAAATAAGTATTGAACGCATCAACATTTTTCTCAAGGAAATATATTTTGTGATGGAATGGATCGCCGAGAAGGATAAGATATGGGGAAGGCAGCCTTTTCTAGGACACTGCCTCCCCAACAATTGCATTTATTTCTGTAGCACATTTTCACAGCCTAAAGTATGAGCTCAAAGTGCTTTACATGATGAAGAAAGACAAAATAAATAAATAAGAAAAATAAGACAAAACTCATTAACAAAGAATAAAAGTAAGGTCCAATGGTCAGGGAGGACAGAAAAAACTCCAGATGGCTGGAGAAAAATAAAATCTGCAGGGGTACCAGGCCATGAGACCGCCCAGCCTCCTCTGGGCATTCTACCTAACATCAGTGATCAGTCCTCATTGTATTTAGGATTCTCATGGAAGGACTTGATGATGATGATGATGATGATCATGTGGACTTCTGGCCTTTGAAATCCATCACAATGTAGGAACATCATGGTGCTTTGATCAGGTGGTAGTGTTGCAGGTTTCCACCACAGAAAACCGGAAAGTTATGTCCTCAGGGCCAGAAACTGGAAGCGACAACCTCGGGGTCCAGAAATCGGAAGTGACGTCATCGAATCCAGGCGGAATTTCCCGTGGTCGATCTGCCAATGAAAAGAGAAAGGACCAGTGAACCCTGCCATCCCCTGGTCTGGCATGGAATTACCTTCAATTGAGCCCTTTAGCTGCCTCCCCATGCGCACGTGTGTGACAGGTGCCATATAAAATAAAGAAATGAAGAAATTCAAGGGAACAAATCTTAAAAAAATAAATAAGTCAAATGAAATGAATTCTAAAGATTCTAAATTTCTAAAACAATTCTTCCACACCTTTCACCATTTCCAGTTCTCATTTATAGGGAGAATTCCAAAACTCTGTGGTTTAACTTTGCTAACCTCACATAAAAATGGCACACATACTGAACCTGCAATCTCTGCAGTGCTATGATGGATAAATTACATATTTCTGACACAGAATATTTTTCACTGCTGGAGAGAGTATCAGTGTTTACTGTAATTACCGTCTTGTGATTTGGAGGCTGGAAGGTAGCAATTTACCTTCTACTCGGTTTATGAATACTTACAGTAGTATACCATACAAGCAAGGTCGATGGAGAATTTCCTTCATCTTCGATTTGAAGTTAAAGGATTTAATGGATGATTAATAATGGAAAATCATATTTTCGGACATTTCATTCGAGAATTTTGTCTCTGTGGTGATGTCCCTCTAAAAGAAGATAAAGCTTTTTTATGGAAAACATCTCACCTAAGTCTACAGAGGCCTGCTTTGGGTGGTTAGTACTTCACTTTATAGTTCTATGGGGGCTGCAGTATACCCCCATGAGCAAGAAGTGCAAGCCAACCCTGAGATGAAGTGCCAGTCCGCCACGGAGCCCACTCACAAGTACTGCACACCCTCATGCGCCAAGTCGGGAATAGCAAATTAATATACAGTGTGACAGATAGGGTGCGCTGTCGTCCCCTTGAACCCTCAGACTAGACGCCAGACAGCAGGTAAAAGTCCAATAATTGACTTTATTATAATTATGCGGTGCACAATACTCATTAAACAATACACAATACACTAATCAATAAATCCTCCACTCCCAGACGCGTTGCCACCCTGACACCCAGCTCAGCTTGTCACCTGGTATCTTTCCCAGTCTTTTATAGTCCGTGACCCGGACGTGCTTCTGAACCCCTGTCCATGTGACTTCCTAGCACTTCAAGGTCAGATGAACCTCTTCTTCTTCAACCCGGAAGCACGTCATTCCCTTTGTCCATTGGACTAGGACACATTTCCGGGTTGTATACAAAATACTCATTGCTCCTCCCTGCAGCGCCTTCTAGTGGCCCCTGTGGTATCCAGCAGGGCTGTGGATGAAAACTCCATTGTCCATAATTCCCTGCTGGCATTCGGGGCACCTCCATGCTACAGGGAGGGCTCCACCTGGCGGCCTGGGGGTATTGGCCGGGATGATTGGCCGGCCATAGTCCACAACAGAAATGAATAAATGGATTTTAGAGTGGCACATATGAAATTATTTATTGCAACTTTTGGAGAGCATTTGATAAGTGAATGTCGTTGTGTGAAATTTTTGTAAATAAGATTCTAAATGTTTTCTACGTATGTCTTTATGTGTAACTCTTAGACATTAGTGTTATATCATTGGTCAGAACAGCAATAGTTGGATGGTTAAAAACTCCGCCCCCCACTCCCCCTCCCCCAGTCTTTAGGACTGAACCTCTTTGTAATTTTGTAATTGTAATTTACAACAGGGTCGGGGTGAACTGCCTCAAACCAGTTCTGCAAGTGATTCTCTGCAGGGCTCTCTCAGTCAACTATCAAGTTGGCAAGCATCACCTTAACAAATGGTATTGGGGGCAGTGTGAAACCTATTGTGTCGCACTAGAATTCTATTGGCCTAAATTAGGGGTCCCCAACTCAGGTCCTGGAGGGCCTGACCTGTTTTTGCTGCTAATTAACTTCATTTGAATTAATTTGAACCTACTTGCTCCTGAAGACTCAGACCCTTCATTGTTTCTATTTTCCTTAATTAGCAACCAAACAATAATGAGATACAAAATGAGCCAAAACAACTGGTGTCCATCATACAATATCTACTCTATCTCTCTATTATAAAAAAAATATCTTGGAAGGAGACGAGATGTGACTTTCTCAGAGAGACACTTATATGTCCATCAAGACGAGTCCATGCAGAGGGCGGAAATAAAAGACAAAGAGTAGATGACAAAGTAGAACGCCGGAAAGAATTTAAAACTCTTTTCTATTGTTATAGCCTACCAATGGCCTAGGGGTACATAAATAGGCTGCACACGAGTGAGAGGGAGACAAAACATAAAAAAAAAAACTAAACCCGCTAGATAAAAACAGACTCTCTATATCTATATCTCTATATCTAAATATCTCTAGTCAGCCTGCGCCACCACCACCACCTACCAAAGCATCATGATGCTCCAACATTGATGGACTGAAAGCCAGAAGGTCCTTCCCATGCAAAACCCTAAATCCAAAGAGGACTGTTTGACTAATGTTAGGTAGATTGCCCAGAGGGGACTGGGCGGTCTCGTGGTCTGGAACCCCTGAAGATTTTATTTTTTTCTCTTGTTTTTTCTGTCCACCCTGGCCTTCGGACCTTACTCTTATTCTATGTTACTTAATGTTGACTTATGTTTATCTTTTGGCATGTCTTCTATTTTTCAATTCATTTTGTAAAGCACTTTGAGCTACATTTTTTTGTATGAATATGTGATATATAAATAAATGTTGATTGGATTGATTGATATACATATTATATAAAAAACTCCTGGGATCAGAGACGGAGACTTTTATCCTGAGACGAGACCACGCCGGAAATAAAAAGACAAAGAGTAGATGACCAAGTAGAATGTCAGAAAGAATTCAAAAACGCTTGGTGCGTACACATGCAGAGCAGGTTAGAAATAATGGAAGTACTAAAAATTCGAAAGTCTCGGCAAATAAAGGATAGTAAAGATTGCATTAGTGCAAACAAATGGAAATTATTACCTCCCTGTGAAATAAACAAGGCAGCAAAAAGAGATCAAATATATTGTTTGGATTTAAAACTTTAAGTCGGACACTTGTAGATCGGCTACAGATCGTGTGTTGCCAGCGACAATTAAAAGATTCCAAAAGCGTTGTTGCAGTATGACTTTTTCTGAGACTTTTAACGCATGAGATTCTTTCAAGTCACGCCTCCTTACAACTGTTTTCAAACAAGACCACGGTCGTCCTAACTTCAGTCGTGTAGGAATGCTTTTGGCAGACACACTTCCTGTGCTTTCAGCTCTTATAAATTTTATCAGTACAATAATTTTATACACGTTCTTGATGACACGCCGACAAAGTGAAGAAGAAAGAGTATGAACAAACATTCAAAAAGTCATTTTATTTATTAGAGAGAAAGAAACGTGTATTCACTCATTCCGTTGCATTGTCACGATGTAAGTCCAAACACGGAATCAAAATTCAATGTGATATTGATGAAAAGTTAATTCCAAATATCGTTTTACTAAAGTTTTAAAGTATCTATATCTATTTATTTACTATATTACAATACATAATACAATACAATACAGTTTATTTTGTATAGCCCAAAATCACACAGGAAGTGCTGCAATGGGCTTTAACAGGCCCTGCCTCTTGACAGCCCCAGCCTTGACTCTCTGAGAAGACAAGGAAAAACTCCCAATAAAACCTTGTAGGAAAAATGGAAGAAACCTCGGGAAAGGCAGTTCAAAGAGGACCCCTTTCCAGGTAGGTTGGGCGTGCAGTGGGTGTCAAAAGTAGGGGGTCAATACAATACAATATACAGAACAGAACAATTCCTTATGACAGCATAATAATAAAAATTTTAGAAGTACGGTTTAACAGTAGATGATATGACATAATTAGGTTTGGATATTTTTAGAGTCCTGGAGACCTCACCATCTAGCTGCCTCCCATTTGGCCATGCCACGGCTGAAACTTGCTCGATGAAAGGACCCTCTTTCCCATGATTCCTGTGATCCTCCATCAGGGATGACTTTACCACAGGCAGGCAAACAACTTGGAGGTGGGCCGTGGCACCAATGCCACATTTGGGTACCGAGAAAAGAAACAGAATAGGTGAGGGTTAGTATTCAAATATAATTATCATGTTACTTATGTTATAGTGCTAATGACTAACAACAGAGATGCAGTCTGTACAGTTAATCAGCAGCTCTAGTCAGGATATGCTAAACTGAAGTAGTGAGTCTTCAGCCGGGATTTAAAGGCTGAGACTGAAGGGGCATCTCTTATGGAAGCAGGAAGACCACTCCACAGTTTCCACATATTACATATCTATTGACTATATTTATGTATCTAGACTGCAAATACCATACATTGCATCAATGTTCATATTGCTAACTACACATCGATATTGCTGCTACTTCTTTGTCTTGTCTTTGTACAATGTCTTGTCTTGCTTGTGCTTTAATTTTATATTTACATTTTAATTCTATTTTTAATTTATTATTTGCACTTCATGTTGTTACACTGTGGACCCTGAGCCTCGCAATTTCGTGTACCTGTATACTTTTATATGGTTGAGATGACAATAAAGTTCACTTTGACTTGACTCTGACTTTAAAAGAAAATAATGCATATGTAACAATTCCATGAAAATAACAATCTCTTCAAATTGTATATCTGGTTAACCAAACCCTAACACAAAATAATATTTAATTTATGGTCAAAATATATTTTTTAAAATTGGATTTTTTGTTTTTGTTAGTCTGATCCCATTTTTTAAATGAAATACAAAACCGTTTATGGTCTTTACCTTTATTTGTAAATGAAGTCCATGCACCTAGCCTTCTCCAAGAAAATCTCCGTCACTTTCTTGTAAAAGTCCCTCCTTATTTTCCTTTAGTTTTGAAAAATCTTCATCTTCCATTTTTGCAGTCAATCAGAACAAAGATAAAAATAACGGCGCTGCAGTGCACTATCGCTAACTTATTGGCGCCCCTCAGGAGAACAGGGGTGTTCAACTCTGGTCCTGGTGGCCTCAGTGGCTGCAGGTTTTCATTCTAACCCTTTTCCTAATCAGTTTTCACTGCTAATGAACTCCTTTACCTTTCATTTTAATAGCCGTGTTTTAGGGATTCAGTCCTCTGAATTGGCTTGTTTCCTCATTAAATGGCAGCCAAACAGAAATGAACCAACAGATGACCAACTAAACTGGAACATCAAACTCCAGCCAATTTCAATCCAACCAGTTTCTTAATGAGAAGCCAATCCTTGCTGTTAATTAAAGCCATCATTAAATATCATGACTTGTTGCTCTCATTCTGCCACTGCAGATTTTTCGTTTTTAATAAGACCACCGTCAAGATGTTTTGGTGACCTGAGCAGACCAGCATGACTGAGACCTTCACCTTTCTTTATTTTCAGGTTAGCTGGTCATGTGGTGGCTTGTTTTGTGTCTCATTACTAGGCTGACCCGCCTTTTAAGGCGACCGACTTTGAAGTTGACCACTTCTTAAGGCAATTCAATATGTAGATCAATTTGATATTTTATACAAACTCATTAATTTGGTGGTCAAAGTAGCTGAGCGTGTGATCCAACAGGCGACATGAGGGCAAGCTGTCAGTGTAACTTTGATCGATCAGTTTGTTCGGGCTGAGATTGGTTCAGATGACGTGTTTTTTCTCAAGGAGCACATTGAGGAAACACAGTTTGAAACTGACAACCATCATTTTATGCTCATGTCTTTAGTTGTGTCTGTCTTCCACAAACTAAGGCTGCACCACATTGCCAGACTGAATACTCTCAAATTACAGAGTGGCAAAACACGGAAAAAGCTATGGAGGACAGTTCTGTTTCAAGGATTTTAGATTCTATCCTGTATATATTTAAGTAACCACATTGTGTTGCGTGTCTCGACGTGCCTGTGTGTGTGTGACTGTCTGTCTGCCTCGTGTGTGTGTGTGTCTGTCTCACCAGCGCCTGTGTGTGTGTCTGTCTGTGTGTGTGTGTGTCTGTCTCGCCAGCGCCTGTGTGTGTGTGTGTTGTTGTTGTCTGTCTGTGTGTGTGTCTGTCTGCACTCGTGTGTGTGTGTCTGTCTGTCTGTCTGTGTGTGTCTGTCTCCGCACGCCCTGTGTGTGTGTGTCTGTCTGTCTGCCTGTGTCTGTCGTGCGCAGCACCTGCGTGTGTGTGTCTGTCTGTCTGTGTGTGTGTCTGTCTACCAGGCCTGTGTGTGTGTTGTCTGTCTTTCTGCCTCGTGTGTGTGTCTGTCTCACCAGCGCTTGTGTGTGTGTGTGTCTGTCTGTGTGTGTCTGTCTCCACGTCCTGTTCCTGTCTCAGCGCACCTGTGTTTGTGTGTGTGTCTGTCTGTCTGTCGTGTGTGTCTGTTCCAGCACTGTGTCTGTCTGTCTTGCACATGCTGCCTGTGTCTGTCTGTCTGCGCACCTTCGGTGTGTGTTGTGTCTGTCTCTGCACAGGTAGGACTGAGCGTGCCGTGTGGTCTCGTCTCGCGCACTTCACCAGAAGCACACTCCGACACCTGGATGCACAGGGGTTTTATTAAAGAGGATAATAATAATTATTAATTTTTTTAATAATTGCAATATATGTGCATAAATGGATATAAATAATTGCATTTAAGCGATTTGTAAAATATGTTGTATCAAATGATCTTTTTAAAACATTATTGTTTTATCAGAAACCGATTTCGCGTCTACCTGTATTAGTTTAAAGGCACTTTGCCACTCGCAATTGGCAGAAGCGCTGAGCTCGTGCGACTGGGCAACACAGCGAATGCGGTGTCTACCTATATATGTGTATGACTTCAGGCCTCCACAGATGACATCACTTCCGGCGCTTCCTTACGACGTCACTTCCAGCCTACCCTGACGACGTCATTTCCGGTGGCCATTTTGTATAAAAATGCATTGAACCGAACGGTCATTGTCTGATGTGATCTATTTTGATTCATTTTTGACCATTATTCTGATCAGCTTTGTCCGGTGGACAATATACGGGGTCATTCCCCAAATCTTTTTGAGTATGCAACGTCTTTTCTCATCAAATGCTTTCTAAGAGTCCAGATCAGTCACATCCACCGGTCCACTTCGATCGTACCCTTTTGTTGCCTCCTCATAGAATTCCAGCATGCTAGTAAAACACGACCTCCTCGTCTGACCCCACACTGACTGTTCAGTCAAACTCCAGTGCTTGCCACATATTGCTCCATCTTACCCTTAATAATTTCTTCCATTCATTTTTCCTGCAATGCACGTTAAGCTTACTGGCCTACAGTTGCTTGGATCTGCCCGGTTACCCTCCTTATAAAACGGAATCATTTTTTTCCAATTTCCAGTCCAGTTATGCAAACATTGGGAAATCATTTCCAATACATTTTGCAGAAGAGCATCTGCCTGTAAAGCCTTACTGATTTGAATGCTGATTTATCGGTTGACTGTTCCTATTGCATTAAACTGGAAATCCCTTGGATGCCACTGGTCTGATGAATTTCCAGTCAATGCCGGCATTAAAATCCAAGCAAGCCGTTTTAATTAAAACGCTCAGCGGCCATGTGCAACCCCGCTTCCACAGTAATTAAATCTGCTTTAAAGTCTTGTTCCGTCACACTGTATGTTTGGTTCTATTCCAGTATGACTCCAATTGGTGATATTGGGGTTAAGTGACAGCAGGGTGCAAGCGTTTTGGGGGGGAGGTGTGGAAAGGAATATGTTTTATAAATTCACTAAGTGGAGGGCCATTAGCCCTTTTGGTAGCATTTATAAATATTTCTATGAATTATTAAACAGATCTGCAATCCAACTGTCTGGCGGGCACACTGATTTAAATTTACACATTAATGCTTTACAAAAAATAAAAATGCAAGAGGAGCGCTAAGTGGAGACTTGTATTTGCAGCTTTTTTATGCAACATTTATCACCCGTTTGACAGGTTCAAGCGTCATTAACATTAACATCACATTCTGAAACTCAGCTAATCCAAGTGAGGCTTGGGGGACATTGGGGCCTCTCCTATCGGTCCAGGATGGCAGGGAAGAAATGACCCCTGATGGGACACCCTTCTGTACTGTTATGGGACTTTATCTTAATAGAGCTGCTTTACGGACTATACAATCCAATACAATATACAATGTGTGTCTTGTAGAGCTCAAAATCACACAATGGACTTTAACAGGCCCTGCCTTTTGACAGGACCCCAGCTTCCACTCTCTAAGAGGACAAGGAAAAACTAGCAAAACACCCTTGGGAAAGGCAGTTCAAAGAGAGACCCTTTCCAGGTGGGTTGGGCGTGCGGTGAGTGTCAAAAAAAGGGGGTCAATACAACGCAATACACAGAACAGAAGTCACCCTCAATACAATACAAAAGTGCAACAGAAATATTACAAGTACAAAGTAGAATTCAACAGGAGATGATATCCCATAATACAATTTGGATTTGTTCAAAGTCCTGGAGACCTCGACCATCAAGCTGCCTGCTCCTATTGGCCATTCCACAGCTGAGTCAGCCAATCTGACGAAAGGACTCCTCTTTCCCGACAATTCCTGCAATCCTCTATCAGAGATGACTTTACCTTAGGCAGGCAGAACAACTTGGAAGGTGGGCAATGGGCACCAAGCGCCACATTTGAGTACCGAGAAGAGAAACAGAATAGGTGAGGAGGGTGAGTTACAAATTATAACTATCATGTTTCTTATGTTTTAGTGCTAATGACTAACAACAGAGATGCGGTCTGCTCAGTTAATCAGCAGCTCTAGTCAGGGTGTGCTAAACTGAAGTTGTGAGTCTTCAGCCGGGATTTGAAAGCTGAGACCGAAGGGGCATCTTTTATAGTAGCAGGCAGACCAGTCCACAGTTTAGGGGACGTGTAACTAAAAGCTTGACCTCCCACAGTTATTTTATTAATTCTTGGAATCGTAAGCAGACTAGCATCTTGAGATCCTAATGTGCGCTCTGGTTTGTAAGTCATGATAAGTTCAAATAAGTAAGCCTGACCTCAGCCATTTAAGACTTTATATGTTAAAAGAGGATTTTGAAATCTGCCCTAAACTTAACCTTGGGAGCAGGTGTAAGGATTCAAGAACTGGAGTTATGCATTTTCTTGTTCTTATAATACTTTTTGCAGCAGGATTTTGGATTAACTGGAAGCTGTATGAAGAACAGTTTGAACATCCAGTGAAGACTGCATTTCAGTAGTCAATCCTACTAGAAATGAAGGCATGAATTAATTTCTCAGAACCCCCCAATCCATGGTGGCACAGGGGTGGCACTGTTGGCTCACAGCAAGAAGATCAGGGTTTGAATCCAGCATCCCTTCTGCATGGATTCTGTCTTCTCCCCATGTCTGTGTGGCTTTGCTCCCACCGTCCAAAGACATGTAGATTATGTGAATTGGTGACAATAAATTGACCCAAGTGTGTGTGCTTACTGAAGTTAACCTGTGGAAAAATCTCTTTGCGTCAAGAAGCAAAAGTTCTCCACCCAACTCCTATACCATGTGGCATTTTATCCCTTATTCCTGAATATTAACTGAGCTCTAAAGACCCTTTGGTGCTATGAAACTCAATGACCAGTTCTATCTATCTATTATATAGTGCCTTTCATTACATATCTATTATATAGTGCCTATCCTATATATCAATTATATAGTGAATTTTCATATCTATCTATCTTTTTATATAGTGCCTTCACACCTATTCTATAATATAGGGCCTTTTCCTATCTATCTATTATATACTGCCTTTTCATATCTATCTATCTATTATATAGTGCCTTTCCTATCTATCTGTTATATAGTGAATTTTCATATCTATCTATTTATTTATTATATAGTGCTTTTCATGCCTATCTATTATATCCATCCATCCATCCATTATCCAACCTGCTGAATCGAACACAGGCCACGAGGGTTCGCTGGAGCCAATCCAGCCAACACAGGGCACAAGGCAGGAACTAATCCTGGGCAGGGTGCCAACCCACCGCAGTATCTATTATATAGTGCCTTTCATTACATATGTATTATATAGTGACTATCTATCTCTCGCCTACAATCAGGGACCAGTAATCAGAGAGAACATTAACTAATGGCATGAGGTTCAGCCCGTTTGTCTTGCCTGAACGCTGGTGAGTCCATACTGTAGCTCAGACCCTCAGCCTCTCATCAGCCCGTCGCTCTCCTGTCTGAACTTTAGACGTTTTTCATATTTGCTGTAGTCCAGGAGGCCTTTCACGTGTATTGATCATCAGAAACCTTCACCATTTGCCCACTCCTGAGATTACACAGCAAATCAATGAATGAGCTGCCATCGTTGTGGTCTGTAGTTCAAAATTTAGCAACTTGGAAGAAAAACCGACTAAACGGCAGCCTTGTGGTGTGCAGTCAAGCCTTTAGCCACTTGGCCACGCTCTATCTATCAAGTGGGAGGCAAGTCTCCTGAAACAATTCTTCAAACTTAAACTTGTGTGTAAAATATGCAGGGGTGTGAAATAATCCTTTATACATGCAAAGCAAATAAAAAAGTAGTGTATGTCATTTTTTTCCATCAGAACCATGAAGAACATCTTCCAATTTCTAAAAATATGTTTTTTTCTGTCACTGCACGGCAATTAGCAAATCTGCTTACGCTCTTTCTTAGCAATGCAAAATAGCTTATATAATTCCCTTTTTATCCTCTGAAAACTCATTACATTTAGAATCAACCAAGCAAATAATCACATAAAGGGAAGAAATATCAAAGAATTACCCAATCTATTTTGAATGAAACAGAAAGAAAAAAATAAAATGGCAAGCAACATGAAAGCAGTGGGAGAATTTCAAATGAAATCCTCCCTCTGCACATTCAGCCCCTCACCACAGGAACTCCCCGGGAAGGAGCAGATCTGAGAAGAAAGTGGCCTCCATGACAGACCACCATATCTGGATAAATACATGACAAAAAAAGTATTATAATGATCATAGTAATACAAAGGAGGGATGAGCAGAGGGAGAACACCAAGTACCAATAAACAGCACCATTAGAGCCCACTGAAAGGCTGTTGAGATGCCACCACTCCAGTATGAAAAGCTCTTCTTATCTTGTCTCACTTTCTCCTCTCTCTCAACAAACATAAAATACATCCAGTGTAAACCACCGGAGTGAATTGAGCTTAAAAGTGGGTGGGAACAACTGAGCGGCTCTCTGAATGTCACCTTTCTAAACCAATCCAATGCCTTGTAAGGCGGTGCTTAAAATAGGGCGGGGATTTTTAGCTGCAAAGATAAAAGTTAACAACCTGCTTTGTGAAGAGATGAGCAACAAAGAAATCTTTTT
The DNA here is from genome assembly GCF_016835505.1 of Polypterus senegalus. Classification (NCBI taxonomy): domain Eukaryota; kingdom Metazoa; phylum Chordata; class Cladistia; order Polypteriformes; family Polypteridae; genus Polypterus; species Polypterus senegalus. The sequence goes on from NW_024379569.1 coordinate 13,451, forward strand.
AAAAAATGAGGATATAAAACCCGAGAAACTTAGAGTGAAGTGAAGAGGTCAGAATAATTTCTGAATTCACCGTATAAGCAAAGCCCAGAAAGAGGGGATTACCTTAAACCCTGTCTTGTAAAATGATGGGTGACAAAGAGTTTTTAAAAGCATTCAGATATATTTAAAAAATATTTTATATATATATATATATATATATATTGTCACGATCGAGCAGTAGGAGGCATGGGATTGATTCGATAGCACCTGGGAAACCACTGCGCCAGGGAATGGTGGGTATTAACTTTCTCCCTCTGCTTCCTCAGAAAGAAAGACCTTCCTGCACCATAGGCCTGGATTGACCTCAGTGCGATACTTCAGCCTTCCTCCCCATCTTGCCCTGACGTCATCCTTCCCATCCTCCTTCGGTCCTTCCCGCATTCCTCCACTTCGCTCCTCCCCAATAAAATGGCCAGCGGCGCCAGGAGTCGGCCAGATATGAACTATTTTGTTTATAATTTTGACCTTTTTTGTTTGTATTTTACAATATACGGGCGGAGAACCCCAACCCTTGCTACTGTCTCTCGGTCTTTACAAGTGGCTAGCCGGCAGGATACAGAGATCCCGGAATGCGGAGGGACAGGACCTGAACTACCGTGCTGCAGGAATGAGCAGCCAACTCCAGGCCCTGCAGCAAGCGCCAGCGCTACCACGGGAGCTGGAGGCCACGAAGGCAGGTTAGTGGAAGCCCAAGGCGGGGACCAGACCGCGCTTCAGGCAGCCGCCTCCTCCTATGGTTCCGATGGGCCTTCGGAGGACGTCGATGCCTACCTGGGCATGTTTGAGAGGACGGCCACCCGGAACGAGTGGCAGCGGTCCGAGTGGGCGTCCATCTTGGCGCCATACCTGAAGGGACCCGCGCTGCGGGCCTATTATGACCTCCTGAGGAGGAGGCCGCTATCACGACCTCCTCAGTCCGAAATCTGGCCCTACGGCATTAGCCCGCCAGCAGAGCGCGAATGGAACTGGGTCTTTGACCCGAAGCCCGCTCGCGCCCAGGCGTTCGAGTTCTGGGGCAGATGGGCCGCTGGCTCGGCCAGAGAGCCCGCGGCGGAAAGTGGTCGAGCGGGTGGCCTGTGAAGGCCTGGTCACGCGATGCCCAGTTCCCTCGCCCAGCAGGTCCGGGACACGCTCATCAGAATATGCCGGGCCTCCTCGACGTCCTGGGCGTCAGTTGGCGGTCCTCGACTTGGGGTCAGAAAAGCCTGCTCGCGGAACCGACAGGGACGGCGCCACCCCGAGCCCCCCGCGCCTGCAGAAGCGCCAGCAGAGCCAGAGAGGCCGGGTCCGCGCTGTTTTAAGGTGGCGAGACCGGCCACCTGCTGCCAAACTGCCCCATCACATCGCCCGGAGCCTATGGACTGCAGCTGGACATCATCGGAGAGGTATTGTACCCGCCGCATCCCTTGGCGAGTCGACTAGGGAGTGGTGTTGCTAAATGGGCACGCCGTGGTGGCTTTGTTTGATTCCGGCAGCAACATTACCATTGTGCTTCGCGTTCATCTTACTGCATAACAGTGGTTAAACAACACTTGTTGGTTACCTGTGGCATGGAGGGACTAGGTCATGTCGTTCCGCTCACTGCTATGTTACCTGGAAGGGAACCAATCCAAAATGCATCGCGTGTTACCTGACCCCCCTTCCCAGTGATTCTGGGACAAGACTGGTCTAAAGAATCAGCGGTAAGCCATTGCGCTCCGGGCCTCATTGGATCTTGTTATGAGGGAAAAGGCACCCCTCCCGCGGCCTCCACGCTGCACAAGGAGCAGGACCTAGGGCTGGTGTCTCGGGGACCTTTCCGTGCTACGGACCTTGACCCGGAAGATTCCGCGGAGAAGGGACTAGCCAGGAACTCTTCCGGGCCCAGGCCCCAAGACCTCTCGGCGGCCTGGACCATCAATTTCGGTCCACGCCGGCCTCCTTAAGAGGGAGCAGTGGAATGATGATGCTCCCGCGCTTTGCCTGGAATGCGATCGTTCTGCCTAACAGCTCAACAGCGGACGGATCCACCGCGGGAACCCTTCTTTGTCCTGAGAATGATCTGTTGTACCGAGTGGCTCCCATGAGGCGAGGTCGCGAAGTTGTTGCTAATTCGCGACCTTCCAGTGGAGATATGCAGTTGGCACATGCTCACCTCCTAGGCGCCCACCCGGGGCAAAAACACTGAGAGGATTAAGCTCCGCTTTACTGGCCTGGGATCAGAGGAGTCCGCGGTTCTGTCAATCCTGTCCGAGTGCCAGACCCGCCAGATTCCTAGGAGGACCGTCTCCTCTAGTCCCTATTCCTGTGGACATCCCTTTGAAAGGATGAGGTCGATCTGGTGGGACCCTGGAGCCCCTCAACCCGTGGCCACAAGTATATCCTAGTCATGGTGGACTATGCCACCCGGTACCCAGGCGGTTCCCCTGCGCTCCGCTAATACTAAAAGCATCCTACGGAACTGGTTAACTTGTTTTCACGCGTGAGCATCCAAGGAGGTCCTCACGGACCAGAGTACGCCCTTCACTTCGGATACGTTCAAGGAGGTAGCCAAATTACTGCAGATAAAAGCACCTGAAAGCATCAGTCTATCACCGCAAACTGCACGGGTTGGTCGAACGATTTAATCAGGCGCACAGATGCTCCGCAAGGTAGTCAGCGGGCGGCGGAACTGGACCGCTCCTCCGCTGCTGCTTTTGCCTACCGGGTACCCAGGCCTCTACAGGCTTCTCCCTTTGAATTACTATCGGACACAACCCGGGAATCTCGACATCCTAAAGAGGCTGGGAGGCGAGGCTCTTCCCTCCTCTAACATTTTAGGAGTACGTGCGCAACTGCGCGACCGACTCACAAGATCAGGCCCCTCCTAAAGAGCACGTGACTCGTGGCGCAAGCAGCAGGCCGGTGTTACAACGAACTCCGTCCTCAGGGAGTTCCGCCGGGACCGGAGTAGGTGCTCGTCCCGACCTCCACTCGAGCTGCTCGCTCACTGGCAAGGGCCTACGAGTTAAGGAGAAAAGGACCTCACTATTTGGTGAAACAGCCAATGCGACCGAGTAGAGGATCTATCTGTCAACCTGTTAAAGCCCTGGAGATAGAGAGGACTCCCAGCTCCGTGAGGTCACTCTCCTTTTCGCAAGCACGACTGCCCTTAACCTCGCGAAGAGCTGACCTCAAGCAGCGGCAGGAGTTGGCCCAAACACTCCGAGCCATCCCAGGTAGTGGAGGAGTCACCCGGCCGGACCCGCTGATTGAGCGCGATATAGTCCGGAACCGGGTAATGTCCGGGAGAGGCCCTACCACTCCGGAGGCAAAGCGCGAGGTCGAACTGAGGTAGAACGATGTTGATATGGACATAATTGAAGAGCCATAGTCCCTGGTCCAGCCCTATTGTCCCGTCTCCAAGCCAGACGGCTCCTGGAGGTTCTGTAATGACTTTAGGCGTCTGAATCAGATCTCAAGTTCGATGCCACCTGCCCCTGCATTGATGACCTCCTTGAGCGGCTGGAGCCGGCTCGATATCTGACTACCCTTGACATGACAAAAGGGTATTGGCAAATTCCTTTAACGGCATCGCAAAGGAGAAACGCCTCTAGCACCCTAGCGGGCACTGGCAGTACAAGGTCCTCCCATTTGGGCTGCAGGGGCCCGGCGACCTCCAACGTCTGGTAGATGAGAGTGCTGAAGCCCCACCAGTCCTATAGTGCGCCTACCTGGATGGACGTTGTCATCTATTCCGGCACCTGGGAGGAGCATCTACTGCAGGTCGCAGCTGTCCTCCGAACACTGGCTAAAGCCGGCCTCCGCATAAACCCCCCGGAAGTGTTTTTTTGGATTAAAGGAGGCCAAATATTTAGGCTACCTCGTGGGACAAGGACAGGTGCGGCCACAGAGCTCCAAAGTTAAAGACATCTTAGAATGGCCCGTCCGAGTACCAAGAAACAGGTGCAGGCTTTCTTGGGGCTTGCGGTTACTACCGCCGGTTTGTTCCCGTTTCTCGAAGAGCAGCACCCTTGACTGACCTGACAAAAGGCTCCCCTATCGTGGTGTGGACCGACAAAAGCAGAACAGCGTTCAGTGACCTAAAGAAGGCCCTAACGTCGGCACCTGTGTTACGGACGCCCGATTTTGGGCTCCGTTTATTCTCCAGACCGGCGCGGACACAGGCCTGGGTGCCGTGCTGAGCCAAAGCGTCGATGGTGTCGAGCACCCTGTGATGTACCTTAGCCGGAAACTGATGGACCGGAGACCCGATGCTGCGGCAGTGGAGAGGGGCCTTGGCCATTAAGTGGGCAGTGACCCACCTCCGTTACTACCTGCTGGGTGCGAATTCGCTCGGCTCACTGATCACGCTGCACTTCAGTGGATGTCCCTACACAAAGAGTGAATCCGGGTCACCAGGTGGTTCCTGGACTTACAGCCGTATAAGTTCACTGTCACTTATCGGGGGCACCCTTCAGGCCAATGCCGATGCCCTCTCTCGTATTCACGACCTCTCGGTTAGGTCCGCCCGACCTGACGGTCCTGGGCTAAAGGGGATCGTGGTCACGCCGAGTAGGAGGACGATTGATTCGATAGCACCTGGGAAACCACTCGCCGGAGAATGGTGGGGTATTAACTTTCTCCCTCTGCTTCCTCATAGAAAGAAAGACCTTCCTAGCACCATAGGCCTGGATTGACCTCAGTCGCGATACTTCCGCCCTTCCTCCGCCATCTTGCCCTGGCGCCATCCTTCCCATCCTCCCTTGCGGTCCTTCCCGGCATTCCTCCACTTCCGGCTCCTCCCCAATAAAATGGCCGCGACGCCAGGAGTCGGCGTCGCGCATTATGAACTATTTTGTTTATAATTTTGACCTGTTTTTGTTTGTATTTTACAATATACGGGGCCGGAAAACCCCAACCCTTGCTACTGTCTCCTCGGTCTTTACATATATATATATATATATATATATACCGTACATATATATATATATATACTGTACATATATATATACACTAATAAAAGGCAAAGCCCTCACTCACTCACTCACTCACTCACTGACTCATCACTAATTCTCCACTTCCCGTGTAGGTGAAAGGCTGAAATTTGGCAGGCTCATTCCTTACAGCTTCCTTACAAAAGTTGGGCAGGTTTCATTTTGAAATTCTACACATAATGGTCATAACTGGAAGCTATTTTTCTCCATTTACTGTAATGGAGTTAAGCTCGAAAGACCGGGGGTGGAGTTTCGTGTGACATCATCACGCCTCCCACGTAATCACGTGAACTGACTGTCAGCGCAGTGCGTAGAAAACCAGGAAGAGCTTCAAAAGCTGAAGAAAACATGCATTATATAATTGAGAAGGCAGCTAAACAATAAGAAGCGGCAGTGACACATACTACCATATTCATGAGTGCTGCTACTCGAAACAAAGCACGGTGTAAACCTAAAGTTTAAATTAAGTTCATAGACACAACGCGCTGGCGTTTGTCATGCCCACGGGATACAAGTTTAATGAGAGGACGCGGATATAAACGAGAGTTTTGATCACTTTGTAACTAAGTTAAAATTGTAGGTGAAGGGCTGTGCTTACGCAAATTTCGAGAGACTGTGTTTGTGGGGGGATTGACAGTTAAGGCGGGTGGGGGAGTCACGTCATCATCTCCCCTCCCATTCACTTCAGTTCGCTCTGAGCTGAGCTCCGCGTCTAACGCAGTCTTGCAGAAGTGACTTTGTGACGCTGCTATCAAATACTCACAGAAAAATCCACAAGTTAATTCACACGCTGTCTCTAGAGTTTCTCCACACTGAATCCTCCAGGCACTACTTACAAAAGGTTACATTGACAATCGTGTTACGTTATTTTTAAAATGTTTCCTTTTCTTAGCACAAACACAGCTGAGAAGCTTCGATGCATGTGCTCCATAACAGCGTTAAAAAATCACGCATTTAATCACACTTTCAATTCCAAGCAAAGGGGAACTTCTGTCAATGCATGATTTCCTGGTACACCGATTACATTGATCAGTGTTTCCAAATTTATTTTACCCTCGCACCACCTTAGTTTGAGAAGAAGTATGAAAAAATATGAGGTTAACACAGAAAACAGATCACCAATTCAAGCTTTATGAATAATCGATTCGCCATCAATAATTGTTTTGGTAAAGCCATACTCAGTGTAATCCTGCTTCCATTTTATAATTTTTCATACCACTAGCCATGATTAACGGTAAAAAAATAAGAGCAAGTGAGGGTGACTTATTGAGGCAGGCAGGCTACAGCTCAATAGCTCGAATTTGGATATAAGTGGGTTCTATTTAGTCACAAAGAAATATCTTTGTTAGGAATGGAAGTTGAATTTAGTCTTTAAATTTCTATGGTAAAGAAAAAGTTATGCAATGATGACTAAATCTAACAAGACTTTATATATTCAGGTTTTGACTTTATATATTCAGAAACAAGTTTGACTTTATACAGTATATATCGGCTGACTTTATACATTCAAGTTTTGACTTTATATATTCGAAATGACATTATATATTCTGACGCGTAACTTTATATATTCAGAAAATCAATGTATTTGCCTGTTTGGCACCATAGTATATGTGTCTGTGTATATATGTACACATGTATGTATGATATATATATATATATATATATATATATATATATATATATATATATATATGCCAGCAACACTCATATCAATGACAAAACAATTACATTAACAATCATGTTACATTATTTTTAAAATGTTTCCTTTTCTTTTCATAACTTCTTCAACACACTTCTCCAGTGACGTGACGTGGTATTCTGCTAGTATATATATAATATATATATATATATATATATAAAGACAATGAAGAGTCTTTCTGAATCCACTTTATGTGCAAAAGCCACAAAATATAATCAAAATGAACTAGAAGAGAGGGGTTACTATAAACCACTGTCTTGTAAAGAAATGGGTGACTAAAACATATTTAAAAACGAGAATGCAAAAAAATAACAGAAAAATATAATGAATTGAAGAGGTCTGAATACAAAGTCACAGAATATAATCAGAATGGCTCAGAATGGCCCAGAAAAGAGGAGATTACCATAAATTTATGTCTGATAAAAAAAGATGGGTGACAAAGAAATCTTTAAAAACATTCAAATATATTTAAACAAAATATATACAGTGGAACCTCAAGATACAAGTTTAATTCGTTCCAGCACTGAGCTTGTATAGCGAATTTCTCGTATCTAGAACAAACTTCCCCATTGAAAAAAATGAAAATCCAGTTAATCCGTTCCACACCCCCAAAAATATCAACATAAAAATCAATTTTCCTAACAAATAACACTGATAAATAATATATACAAGTGGAACCTCGGTTTACAAGTAACTTGGTTTCAGAGTGTTTTTTAAGACAAGCTAAATTTTTAAATTCATTTTGACTTGATAAAACGAGCGATGTCTTGCAATTCAAGTAGTATGGATACACTTTGTCTGCTGAGCGTCATGTGACCATAACTGAGCTGATGGATTTTCTCTCTCGTGCGCATCTCTCTCTCCTTATCTCTCTCGCTCGCTCGCGCACACGTCTCTCTCTCTCTCCTTATCTCTCTCTCTCTCTCTCGTCTCCTATTCTCCGTCTGCACATCCATGATATTTTTGGATACGCTTATACAGCAATCTGCTACAGTGAAACAATGAAATCACAAGCGCACAAATGCGAGAGATCCTCACGCCCACGGGAGAACAAGGAACACTGGGTGAGCTGACGGGCTGGCAGCGTCAGCGCAGCTGCATCGTCGAGGCGGATTGGGAAACACGTCACGCATAACCACAGCCCTGGCTCGTGGCTCGTATTTAGATCCAAATTTTTCGCTCATACTTTCCTCTTATCTTGAATTTCTTGTATACAGAGGTGATCGTATCTAGAGGTTCCACTGTATAGAGAGAGAATGAAATGAAGTGGTCTGCATTCTTTCTGAATCGACTTTATGTGCAAAGTCACAAAATATAATCAAAATTAACTAGAAGAGAGGGGATTACCATAAACCACTGTCTTGTAAAGAAATGGGTGACTAAAACATTTAAAAAAAAAATGAGAATGTATTAAAAAAAGAAAAATATAGTGAAGAGGGCTGAATATTTTCTGAATCCACTGTATAAACAAGGTCATAAAATATAATCAAAATAGCCCAGAAAAGAGATGATTACCATAAACAACTGTCTTGTAAAAAAAAGGATGACAAAGAAATCTTTAAAAACATTCAAATATATTTAAGAAAATAGAGAGAGAATGAAATGAAGTGGTATGCATTCTTTTTGAATTGATTTTATGTGCAAAGTCACAAAATATAATCAAAATGAACCAGGAGAGAGGGATTACCATAAACCGCTGTCATGTAAAGAAATGGGTGACTAAAACTTCTTTAAAAAATGAGAATATATTAAAAAAAGAAAAATCTACACTGAAGTGAAGAGATCTGAATACAAAGTCACAAAATTTTATCAAAATGGTCCAAAAAAGAGGGGATTACCATAAACCCATGTTTAATAAAAAAGATCGGTGACAAAGAAATCTTTAGGAACATTTTGATATACTCAAAAAAATAAAGAGAGAGAATGGAATGAAGTGGACTGCATTAATTCTGAATCCACTTTGTGTAAAAAGTCACAAAATACAATCAAAATGAACTAGAAGAGAGGGTTACCATAAACTGCTGTCTTGTAAAGAGATGTGTAACAAAACAGCTCTAAAAATGCAAATGTACTAAAAAAAGAAAATGAAAACACATACTGAAGTGAAGAGATCTGAATACAAAGTCACAAAATATAATCAAAATGAACCAGAATGGCCCAGAAAAGAATGGATTACCCTAAACACCATGTCTGGTAAAATGTGCTTTAAAAGCATTTGGATATATTTAAAAAATATATAGAGAGAGAAAATGAAATGAAGAGGTCTGCATTCTCTCTGAATCCACTTTATGTGCAAAGTCACAAAGTATAATCAAAATGAACTAGAAGAGAGGGGTTACCATAAACCACAGTCTTGTAAAGAGATGGGTGACTAAACATCTTTTAAAAAATGATAATGTATTAAAAAAAAAAGAAAAATATATACTGAAGTGAAGAGGTCTGAATACAAAGTCACAGAATATAATCAAAATGGCTCAGAATGGCCCAGAAAAGAGGGATTACCATAAACCCATGTCTGGTAAAATGAATGGTGACAAAGAAGTCTTTAAAAGCATTTGGATATACAAAGTATTTAAAAAATATATAGAGAGAAAATGAAATGAAGAGGTTTGCATTCTTTCTGAATCCACTTATGATCAAAGTCACAAAATCAAAATGAACTAGATGAGAGGGGATAACCATAAACTGCTATCTCGTAAAGAGATGGGTGACTAAAACATCTTTAAAAAAAATGCAAATGTATTAAAAAAGAAGAAACAAAATATAGTGAAGTGAAGAGGACTAAATAATTTTTTGAATCTCCTCTAAGCAAAGTCACAAAAATATAATCAAAATGAACCAGAAGAGAGGGATTACCATAAACCGCTGTCTAGTAAAGAAATCGGTGACTAAAACATCTTTAAAAAAATGAGAATTTTTTTTTTAGTGAAGAGGTCTGAACACAAAGTCTCAAAATATAATCAAAATAAACTAGAAAAGAAAGGTTACCATAAACCCATGTCTGATAAAAAGATGAGTGACAAAAACTTAAGTATTAATAAAAAAAAACAGAAAAATATAGTAAAGTGAAGAGGTCTGAATATTTCCCAAATCCACTGTATCAGCAAAGTTACAAAATATATTCAGAAATGACACAGAAGGGAGAGGGTTACCATAAACTCCAGATATCTTGTACAGAAATGGAAAGAAAGAAATCTTTAAAAATGAGGATATATTTAAAAAGAAAGACGAACAGAAAGATAGAATGAAATGAAGAGGTCTGAATACTTTCTGAATCCTGTGTAAGAGCAAGAACAGGCAGGCATGGTTGAGAAGTCTTTAAAAGTTCTGTTCCAGCTATCATAAGTCATTCATACCTTTTTTATTTTATTTTATGGAAACACCATCTACCCTCCGCAACATTAGGATTCACACAAGTGTTCTTAATTAAAATGGCCAAATGGATGGCTGTTAAAATAATAATGAAGAGGTCAGCTCTCCATCTTGAAAGAAAGCCACTGCCGAATAAGACATTTTATCGGTTTAATAACATGACCTTTGGACTGAATAATGTTCACTGACATTTATTATTTCTATATTGATATTACAACTGAATAAGTTTCAGTGTCACATAAAAAATGTCGTGCCTCTGTGTGGAAGGATGGAGATAAAGCAGAAGTCATTCCGGCAGAGTCGGGCAAATGATGATAGAAGCATTTCCGAGGTGTCTAATCCATCTAATAAGCAGGCTGGTGCTGCATAAGTTAATCCATCGAGTTCACAGAAGTGCTCATTGCAGAAAGTTAAGCCTAATTAATCAGAGCAACTGCAATTATAAAGCAGAGCTGCAATCTTAATGGCCGTATTATTGAAGAGATAGATCTCCAGTTCAGTCATTAAAGTGTCTCAAGCTGGGAAACGTCACGTCCAAAGCTGCTCCTATAGCCGGGGAAGTGATTTTTCTTTTTTGAATTCTGGACCCCTGAATAAAAAATAATATCAAATGATGAGTCGTTAATGTCTTCATTAAGTGCTCCTTTAAACAAAAAAGAAAAAGTGCATTTGTCTAAAGTATTCAATCAATGTTTAATCTTTAGAGCTGCAGTGCAATGATTGTTGTGCTGTCTTCTATTACTTCTAGTTATTTATTCATTCATTTTGATTATACAGTAAATACCCAAATAGGCTCAAGGTGGGTCATAACATAAAGACAAATGTGTGTAAGTACCAAGCAGGATCATCTGGCATCCCAGATGGGATGAGTATGGGACCCTTAAGATAAGGGATCAATGGAGGAAAAAAACCCTAATTATGCATATTTTTATCCCCCATCTTCTAGACGGCAGCATCCCTAGAGTTCAGTAATCATGTGGAACCCTGTGGGGTATGATGTTGATTGTACAACAACATTTATTTCTATAGCACATTTTCATACAAACAGTAGCTCAAAGTGCTTTACATAATAAAGAATAGAAAAATAAAAGACACAATAAGAAAATAAAATAAGTCAGCATTAATTAACATAGAATAAGAGTAAGGTCCGATGGCCAGGGGGGACAGAAAAAAACAAAAAAAAAAAACTTCAGACGGCTGGAGAAAAAAATAAAAATCTGTAGGGATTCCAGACCATGAGACCACCCAGTCCCCTCTGGGCAATCTACCTAACATAAATGAAACAGTCCTCTTTGGATTTAGGGTCACGTAGACTTCTGCCTTTAATCCATCCATCATTGTTGGAGCATCATGAAGCTTTGAGTAGGTGTAGCAGGCCACCACAAAGAAACCGGAAAAAGAAAGAAGAGAGTAGTAGGGGTCAGTACCGATTTTAGAGCCACCATGAATAGTTATTATGATGAATTGAACATACAGAGTATCAGGATTAAGTTAAATTGAAGTTATGAGAAGGCCATGTTAAAGTAATGTGTTTTCAGCAGTGTTTTAAAGTGCTCTACTGTATCAGCCTGGCGAATTCTTACTGGCAGGCTATTCCAGATTTTTAGGTGCATAGCAGCAGAAGGCAGCCTGCCCGCCTCACCACTTCTTTTAAGTTTTGTTCTTGGAATTCTAAGGAGACACTCATTTGAGGATCTGAGGTTACGATTTGGAATACAAGGTGTCAGACACTCCGATATATAAGATGGGGCAGATTATTTAAGGCTTTATAAACCATAAGCAGTATTTTAAAGTCAATCCTGAATGACACAGGCAACCAGTGTAGTGACATCAAAACTGGAGAAATGTGTTTGGATTTTCTTTTCCTAGTTAGGATTCTAGCAGCTGCATTCTGCACTCGTTGCAAGTGATTTATGTCAAAGAAGAAGAAGAAGAAAGTATGCAGGACAGATGAAGGCCTTAGAGGAGGTTTATAGATGTGGTGAGAGGGGACATGCAGGTTGAGGGTGTGACAGAGAAAGATGTTGATTGACAGGAAGATATGGAACAAGATGATCTGTTCATTAATGGGAGCTCTGAAAGAAGAAGAATAAGATTTATTTATTTCTATCCATCCCTTATCCAAACCGCTATATATCCTAACTACAAGGCGCAAGGCAGGAGACAAATCCCGGGCAGGCCGCCAGCACACACTAGGGACAATTTAGAACCACCAATGCACCTAACCTGCATGTCTTTGGACTGTGGGAGGAAACCCACGCAAACACGGGAGAACATGCAAACTCCACGCAGGGAGGACCCAGAAAGCGATAACCCTTAAGGGTCTCCTAACTGCGAGGCAGCAGCCTACCACTGCGCTTACCGTGCGCACTACAGTATAACAGTGAAAATAAAAAGAAAGAATTTATAATGTTACCCAGTCATAATGATAGGTGGAAATGTACAGACATCCTCAGTGGCGTATTACACATTAATTAAACTTCATTGCCTACAGATGAATAATCTGAGCAGAACATTTTGCTCTTATACCTTAGTTTTGACTCCTGTAGATCGCACTTTAAAGGCAGGTGTTTCAAAAAAGAAATAATGTGGTGTGGATGTGTGAGAATATTTGATTAATTGTCTGATGTGCAATGGTCTTTTCTTTTTCTCCAAGAATGTCCTCAGCAGGGGCTGACTCATCTGGCGCGTTGCTTTCCTGTGTTACCAGCTCATGCAGTTTCTGTGGAAGTTTATGCCAGCCCCCAAATCCTAATTTTACCTCCTCACATAGCGCCATTCTGCCACTTCTCGTTCCTACCAATTAATATCCTAAGACTCGGATTGACCGAATGAGTAATTGCCCACTGTTTTCTGATAGAAGGAAAAAGAAGCATCTATTATTGGGATCAGTCTAGCTGTTAGGTGAGATTTGAAAAGGACCACACGCATTAAATGGACAAGGCGATCTGAGAACCGGAGAAACTGAAAGTCGCTGTCGGAGATAATGGCCGGACACGAGGATGGGATAGTCTTTAACAATGTAGCAAAAATGAAGACATCTGCCATTCCCCTGCAGGCAATTTGTGTCATTTGTGATTTCTCTCAACGTTCAGTCCAAAAGGATTTGACTCCGTGAACAGAACAGGCACTTGTATAGTCAGCATAGGGTTAGAAGGGTAATTAAGGTGAAAGTGAAGATAAGCTAACACAAAGCACAACACCTGATTATGAGGAGGAAATATTTAGACTCCGTCACTTTGAATCGTTGAATTCTCTTATAATTACAGCCTTGTGCTAAAATCATTTCAATTCATTTTTTCCCCTCATCAAGCAACACTCAATACCACAAAATGCCAGAGAATTTTTCAGAAATTAATGGTACAATAATTACAAATATCAGATTAACACAAATATTCAGACACTTGGCACTGGTTGATGTGCCTCCTATTCTATAGACCTTCATTGAGATGTTTCTATACCTTGTTTGGATTTGCTTACTGTCAATTTATCTGATTGCTGCAACCGTTAAGATGGATATTAGGGAGGCTAAAAGGCAGTTAGAGAGGAATAAAACAGATAAGGCAAAAGGTGACCCGAAGAGATTCTTATATAGTATTATAGTAGTAAGAGAAAGGAGAAAGTTAATGTATCAGGAATGGTAAAGGGGAATTGAAAAAAATACAGACAGGGAAGTAGCAGATGTTCTAAACACACATTTTTCTGAGTTCTTCACATGTGAGGAAGTGGATTACCTCCCATCGGTAAAATGGATTTTTAAGGAGGTACTGAGTAATTTGGAAATTGAAGAGAGAGAAGTGCTGCTCAGATTAAATAGGCAGAAATCAAACAAATCACCAGGACCAGATAATATTTACTATTAAGTTCTTAAGGAGGTTAGTACAGATATAAACCCTTGACTCATATTTATCGGAGTCACTGCACACTGGAGGATTCCGAAGGACAAGGAAAATGGCAAATATCATCCGATTATATTAAAAGGGTGACAGGGCAGATCCAAGCAGCTATAGGCCAGTAAAGCGTAATGGGCATCACAAAAATTAATGGAAGGAATTACTAAGGATAAAATTGAGCAACACATGACAAGAACAGGAGTTTAACTGAAGAGTCAGCATGAGTTCAGAAGAGGGAGGTCGTGTTTTACTAAGATGCTGGAATTCTATGAGGAAGCAACAGAAGGATACAATCAAAGTGGAGGAGATGATATTATTTATCCGGACTTTCAGAAAACATTTGATGAGGTGCCATATGTGAGGGTGGACATCAAACTAAAAGAAATGGGAGTTCAGGGGTAGTTGGGTGTAGACACAGGAAACAGTGGGTGATGGCGCCAGGAATCTCATCAGAATTGGGTGAAGTTAAGAGTGTTGAACAGCAGGGGTCAGTGCTGGGGCTGCTGCTATTTTAATATACAGAACAAATTTGGATAGAAACATAAGTAACAAGCTGGTTAAGTTTTCAGATGATACCAAGATGGGTGGATTAGCAGATAATTAAGAATCAGTTGAATCATCACTGAGGGACTTGGACAGCAGATCGGAGAGGATTGGGCAGATTTCTGGCAGATGAAATTTAATGTCATTTAATGTAAAAGTATTACAGGTAGGAAGTAAAAATGTTAGGTTTGAATACACAATGGGAGGTCTGAAAATCGAGAGTCCATCCCTTATGAGAAGGATTTAGGAATCGTAGTGGACTTGATGCTATCAACTGCCAGACAGTCTTCAGAAGTCATTAAGAAGGCTAACAGAATGTCAGGTTATATAAGCAGCCTGGCGTGTGGAGTACAAGTCACATGAGGTTCTGCTCAAGTCTTTATAACACACTGGTGAGGCCTCATCTGGAGTCCTGTGTGCAGTTTTGGTCTCCAGGCTATAAAAGGACATAACAGCACTAGAAAAGGTCCAGAGAAGAGCGTGCTAGGCTGACTCAGGAGTTGGACAGCAGACAGGCTTGGGCAGATTTGTGGCAAATGACAATTCATGTCAGTGAAAATAAAGTGTTACACATAGGAAGTAAAATGTGAGATTTGAATACACAATAGGAGGTCTGAAAATCAAAAGTTCATCCTGAGAAGGATTTAGGAGTTGTAGTGGACTCGACAATGTCAACGTGGCCAGACAGTGTTCAGAAGCCATTAAGAAGGCTAACAGAATGTCAGGTTATATAGGCCTTGACATGTGGAGTACAAGTCACAGGACGCGTTCTGCTCAAGCTTTATAACACACCGGTGAGGGCTCATCTGGAGTCCTGTGTGCAGTTTGGTCTCAGGCTACAAAAGGACATAGCAGCACAAGAGAAGGTCCAGAGAAGAGCTGACTAGGCTGATTCAGGGCTACAGGGGATGAGATATGAGGAAAGATTGAAGGAGTTAAACCTGTTAACAATTTAATGTCAGTACATATAAATTGTTAGACGCGTAAAGTAAAAATTTGAGGTTTGAATACATAATGGGAGGTCTGAAAATCGAGGATACACCTTATGAGGAGGATTTAGGAGTCGTAGTGGACTTGACACTATCAACTGCCAGACAGTGTACAGAAGCCATTAAGAAGTTTAACAGAATGTTAGGTTATATAGCGCCTTGATGTGTGGAGTACAAGTCACAGGAGGTTCTTCTCAGGCTTTATAACACACTGGTGAACTGCAGACAGTGTACAGAAGCCATTAAGAAGGCTAACAGACTGTCAGGTTATATAGCGCCTTGACATGTGGGTACAAGTCACAGGAGGTTCTTCTCGGCTTTATAACACACTGGTGAGGCCTCATCTGGAGTCCTGTGTGCAGTTTTTGGTCTACAAAAGGACATAACAGCACTGGAGGAAGTCCAGAAAAGGGGAACAAGACTGAGTCCAGGGCTACAGGGGATGAGTTATGACGAAAGACTGAAGGAGTTGAACCTGTTAACCATTTAATGTCAAAAAATGTAAAGTATTGTTCATGGAAAGTAAAAATGTGAGGTTTGAATACACAATAGGAGGTCTGAAAATCAAAAAGTTCATCCCGTGAGAAGGATTTTAGCAGTCGTAGTGGACCTACAATGTCAATGGCCAGACAGTGTTCAAGCCATTAAGAAGGCTCACAGAATGTCAGGTTATAGCCTTGATGTGTGGAGTACAAGTCACAGGAGGTTCTGCTCAAGCTTTATAACACACTGGTGAGGCCTCATCTGGAGTCCTGTGTTTTGCAGTTTAGCTCCATAAAGACAAAAGCAGCACTAGAGAGGTCCAGAGAAGAGCGACCTAGGCTGATTCAGGGCTACAGGGGATGAGTTATGAGGAAAGATTGAAGGAGTTGAACCTGTTAACCATTTAATGTCAATACATGTAAATTGATAGGCGTAAAGAGTAAAATGTGAGGTTTGAATACATAATGGGAGGTCTGAAAATCGAGGATACACCTTATGAGGAGGATTTAGGAGTCGAGGGGACTTGACACTATCAACTGCCAGACAGTGTTCAGAAGCAATTAAGAAGGCTAACAGACTGTCAGGTTATATAAGCGCCTTGATGTGTGCAGTACAAGTCACAGGAGGTTCAGCTCAAGCTTTATAACACACTGGTGAGGCCTCATCTGGAGTCCTGTGTGCAGTTCTGGTCTACAAAAAGACATAACAGCACTAGAGGAAGTCCAGAGAAGAGCGACTAGGCTGATTCAGGGCTACAGGGATGAGTTAAGAGGAAAGATGAAAAGAGCTGAGCCTTTATAGTTTAAGGAAAAGGAGATGAAGAGGAGACCTGACTGAAGTGTTTAAAATGATGAAGGAATCAGTCCAGTGGGCCGAGACTGATTTTAAAAATAGTTTTGCAAATCACAGGGACACAGTAAATTTTACACAAATATTAGGAAATTCTTCTTCACCCAGAGACTGCAGACATGAAATAAGTGAGCAGGTAGTGTGATAGACAGCAGAACTTTAGAGACTTTCAAAACTCGACTTGATGTTAAGTGAGTACACTGCAAAAAATGAAAAAAAGTGAAAAGTATTTATAGTATGACATCATATCTTGTTTTCCTTATTTTAATTATTGACTTATCAAAAATTGTATGGAATGTTACATGATTTTAATAAATTCAATAAAAGACAAAAAAAAATTATTTGGCTTACTTTAAAAAAATCTTCTCCAGTAAATTTTGCTTAACCCATTGACACAACAACAAACAATTCCCAGTTAATGTTTTTTCTCTAGTTTTTGCATATTCATTTTACAGTGTAGTAGTAGTGTGGTAGACAGTAAGACTTTGGGACTTTCAAAACTCCACTTAATGTTTTTTTTAGAAGAATTAAGTGGATAGGACTAGCAAGCTTTGGTGGGCCGCATGGCCTGTTCTCATCCTGATTGTTCAAATGTTCAAGCTTTATAAAATAAATGAACAGAATAAAATGAGAGATGGGTGGGCCCATTTAAACTCTTATTTTTTAACCTTTTTGGTAAAGTGTGTTGCATCACCAGGCCCCTCGTTTCCCATTTTTAATTGAATTATTATTAACAGCCTCCTTTCATAAAAGCCGTTTTTGATGGCGCTCGTAATCATGAAAGAGTTTCTGAGTAACCAAACACTTCATTTATGTAAAATGGTCAGAAGCAAACCTCATTCGCCTGCTTTGATTTTTTATTTGTGGGAAGGGTGGGGGCTTGAAAAGGATTTAGTGCCTGTCGGCATATTGTATGTATTGGCATAAAGTGGGAGACGGCGGCACAAAAGACGCAAAAGCTTCACTAAGTCCATTTGATGCGTGTTAAATTTTGCAGACTCCTTTGCCAATCTCTCTTGTACATTTTCTTGAAAACAGAAACTAATGTCCATTTCTCTGAGCATGTGATGTCTCTGGAGATAAAGACCCCACTGCTAGGATTCAGAAATTATTTAGGCCCTACACATTTTTTGAATTTTTGCAGCCTTGTGCTAAAATTTCAGTGACATCAAGCAACACAAAAATCTCCAAGATGATGAAATGAAAACAGGATTTTAGAAATCTGTGTAAATTTATTGAAAATTAAAAATCGGGAGTGGTCTCCCCAAGACTTTCTAAGTATACTCAGATATGGGATGGATATTTGAGGAGTAAACCACAAGACAAGGATTATATTTTAATATCATGTACATTAAGGAACCATCAACAACGAATCAAATCAAATTAAGTAATATATTTTTATAAAAGTAAAGTTGAATAAATTTCTTTTAGCATACAATTCAGGTAAATTACCACTTTCAGTAAGTGGGAGTGAGACTTTAGTAATATGTGTAATGTAATACTTGTACACAAAACTTTGTCTAAGTAAACATTCTCAAATATGTATGACCATTGAGCGTCAAACGGAAAATTGTGATCATCTCGAAACTGGTCGCGTTGCCTCGAAAAATGGAAAGAGGCAAAAATGCTTAGTGTGAATACGCTTTACCATAATATGATGTGAAATGATGACATTTTAATATTTTGGGGAAAGGTTTTAGGTAAAGTGCCACTTGCAGTTAAGAGGGTACCCAAAAATAACTGGAATTGAAAAACAATTTGTTTAAATAATTTTACTTACGGAAACTTTCTGCAGTGGGCTGGGGTTTGTTTCCGGCCTTGTGCCCTATGTTGGCTGGGATTGGCTCCAGCAGATAACTGTGACCCTGTAGTTAGGATATAGAGGGATGGAGAATGGATGGATGGAAGGATGTTCTATATTGGGTGGCACGGTGACACAGTGGGTAGCACTGCTGCCTTGCAGTAAGGACACCCGAGGTCACTTCCTGGGTCCTCCTGAGTAGAGTTTGCATGTTCTCCCGTGTCTCGTGGGTTTCCTCCCAGTCCAAAGACATGCAGGTTAGGTGCATTAGCGATCCTAAATTGTCCCTGGTGTGTGCGGTGTGTGTGTGTGTGTGTGCCCAGTGGTGGGCTGGCACCGCCGAGTTTGTTTCCTGTCATGCCCTGTGTTGGCTGTGATTGGCTCCAGCAGACCCCGTGAACCTGTAGTTGGGATATAACGCATTGGATAATGGATGGATGGATGAAACTTTAGTCTCGCATTTAGGAAAATGTTGAACTTTGTGAGGCCACTTTATATTTTTCCTCATTGGACATGCAATATGTGACGTGAATTTTGAGCGGCAGCGTAATACAGTGCATCCGGAAAGTATTCACAGCGCATCACTTTTCCACATTTTGTTATGTTACAGCCTTATTCCAAAATGGATTCAATTCATTTATTTCCTCAAATTCTACACACAACACCCCATAATGACAACGTGACAAAGTTTACTTGAGATTTTTGCAAATTTATTAAAAAAAATGATGAAATCCCATGTCCATAAGTATTCACAGCCTTTGCTCAATACTTTGTCGATGCACCTTTGGCAGCAATTCCAGCCTCAAGTCTTTTGAATACGATGCCACAAGCTTGGCACACCTATCCTTGGCCAGTTTCGCCCATTCCTCTTTACAGCACCTCTCAAGCTCCAGCAGGTTGAATGGGAAGCATCGGTGAACAGCCATTTTAAGATCTCTCCAGAGATGTTCAATCGTATTCAAGTCTGGGCCACTCAAGGACATTCACAGAGTTGTCCTGAAGCCACTCCTTTGATATCTTGGCTGTGTGCTTAGGGTCGTCGTCCTGCTGAAAGATGAACTGTACGCCCCAGTCTGAGGTCAAGAGCTCTGGAGCAGGTTTTCATCCAGGATGTCTCTGTACATTGCTGCAGTCATCTTTCCCTTTATCCTGACTAATTTCCCAGTTCCATTCCCACTTTATGATGCTGCCACCAACATGCTTCACTGTAGGGATGGTATTGGCCTGGTGATGAGTGGTGCCTGGTTTCCTCCAAACGTGGCGCCTGGCATTCACACCAAAGAGTTCAATCTTTGTCTCATCAGACCAGAGAATTTTGTTTCTCATGGTCTGAGTGTCCTTCAGGTGCCTTTTGGCAAACTCAGACAGGCTGCCACGTGCCTTTTACTAAGTGGCTTCCATCTGGCCACTCTACCATACAGGCCTGATTGGTGGACTGCTGCAGAGATGATTGTCCTTCTGGAAGGTTCTCCTCTCTCCACAGAGGACCTCTGGAGCTCTGACAGAGTGACCACCAGGGTTCTTGGTCACCTCCCTGACTAAGACCCTTCTCCCATGATGGATTAAATTAAGGAAGCAGTCCAGTGGATTGAGACTCTTATTTTAAAATGAGTTCATCAAGAACACAGTTGGAAACTTTTGAAGGGTAAATTTCGCAAATTTCAAACATTAGGAAGTTCTTCTTTACACCAAGAATGATAGACACTTGGAATAAGTGACCAAGTAGTGTGGTAGACAGTAAGACGTTAGGGACTTTCAAAACTCGACTTGATGTTTTCTTGGAGGAAACAAGTGGACAGGACTGGCGAGCTTTGTTGGGCTGAATGGCCTGTTCTCGTCTAGAGTGTTCCAGTGTTCTAATGTTCTAAAAACCTCACTCCCTTCCTCTGGATTTTAGTTCTGTTTTGTACTCTGTCTTGAAAACACTACAGCTTAAAAATGTTTTTGCTTTTGCAGTCAGAAACACATTATACGGGTGGCTGCCCCAAACCTTTGCAATATCCTTCCTTATTACACCACACATACTTGGGGTTAACACCTACCTGAATGCCAAATACTTTATCGCTGCACTTTTTAAGGAAATGTCACAATTCGCCAAGAAAAAATTAAAATTTTAATGGAACCGTCTTTTTTCATGCAAAGAGCATCACAATTACTGCAACACTGATCGTTTTACACACTGCTAATGAACTGTAAAAACTGTCAAAAGCTACTGCAACAATCTATTATTATTACACTGGCTCCCAGTTAAGTTTAGGGCAGATTTCAAAAATCCTCCTTTTAACATAGAAAGCTTTTAAATGGCCGAGGTCCGACTTACTTGTCTGAACTTATCATGACTTACAAACCTGAGCGCAAATTAAGATCTCAAGATCCAGGCCTTTAATGACCTCTTAGGCATGGCCATCAGCAGCGTGTCTGTCTACGGAGAGAGTGTCGACCTTGCCGAGAGGTTTACTGACCTCGGCAGTGACATTCACATCTCTGGTGACTCTTCCTATGAAGTCAGTAATCGGACTGGGAGAGCATGGAGGGGGTCATGAGATCACTGGTAACAGGGAATGGAGCTCCCGATATCTATACAAGGACGACAGACGTCCAAGTCTTTAGAGTCCTGGTGCTTCCTGCCTTGCTATATGGTTGTGAGACATGGACACTATCCAGTGACCTGAGATGGGGACTGGACTCATTTTGTACTGTCTCTTCCCGGAATATCCTTGGGTACCGCTGGTTTGACCTTGTGTCGAATGAGCGGCTGTTGATGGAGTCCCAAATGAGGCACATCACCTGCATTGTGAGGGAGCGTCAGTTACGGCACTACAGTCATGTGGCGCTTTTCCCCCGAGGGTGATCCGGCTTGTACGATCCTCATTGTTGAGGACCCGAGTGGCTGGGCCAGGCCAAGGGATAATCCACGTAACACCTGGCTGCGTCAGATAGAGAGTCATTTCTGGAGGGTGGGAATGAACTGCGTGTCTGCCTGGCGATTTGCCAACCGGGATCCCAAGTTATTTCGTGCATATAGTGGGTGCGACAATGTGCTTGTACCAGTGCATGCTCCCAACTTGACTTGACTTGTGTGCATTTATCTGTTTTTGGGTTTTCTCTTCACATGACCATATCTTCACACTTGAATCCAAGTAAAGTTTTATAAATGAGGCCCCCTGGACATTCTCCTTTTATGTGACCTCACCTGACTGGACAAGTGCATTCAATGAACGCAGGGACTCCGCTCTCCCGCTTGCCTTTATAGGCTGGGGTCGGTTCTTGTGGTGAGTATTGGTGACCCTGTCTCTTGTGGGATCCACTAACTAAATACAAGGAACATAGGAGAACAAGATTGCAAACATTGAAACAAAATAATAAAATAATAAATTAATTGGCATAGACTAAATACTTAGACAAAACTCAAATCAGGAAAAGTTGGGATGGTATGGAAAATGCAAAAAAAAAAAAAAAATGCCATGATTCTAAAATTCCTTTGACTTTGTTTCATTGTAGACTTGTGTATCCCAGAAATTCTGTGTTTTATGCTTTCTGACAGAGAAATCGCCACTGATCAGGGAGTCTGATGTGCAAGCACTGTTAAACTGTATAGTATATTAAGGAAACAGGATCATATTAAAAGTAGGATAAAACAAGATGCACTTTTATACAATATAGTTTCTTTTTTCCAAGAAATGAGAGCCATTCATTTATCATTTTGGCCTACTTTTAAAAACCTTTGGGGAGTTGAAGGTGTTCTCTTTTCTTCGAAAGACTTTGGTAAAGTGGAAATGGGTAAACTATCAAAACTGTCACTTATCATTTAAAATAGCAGACAGGATTAAAATAGTATACAGTCATGTGAAAAGGTAAGTGCACCCCATGGGAATGGTTCATTTCCCCAAAATATCAGACCAGGCCTTCAGGAATACAGTGAGCAAAGACAAGGTGATGTACTTGAATAAAGAAAATAAAAGTAAAAATATTAACAATAATAATAATAATTCAGCTCTAAAGAACTGAAATGCAATAATAATGTAAGAGCCATTTTCCTAGTTATAAAATATTCAGTAAATATTTTACTAGATGACAAAGCATAATCTATGGGAGGTTCCTAAAACCCCCATAAGTAGAATTGTATTGGTATACAGTGGTGTGAAAAACTATTTGCCCCCTTCCTGATTTCTTATTCTTTTGCATGTTTGTCACACAAAATGTTTCTGATCATCAAACACATTTAACCATTAGTCAAACATAACACAAGTAAACACAAAATGCAGTTTTAAATGATGGTTTTATTATTTAGGGAGAAAAAATCCAAACCTACATGGCCTGTGTGAAAAGTAATTGCCCCTGAACCTAATAACTACTTGGGCCACCCTTAGCAGCAATAACTGCAATCAAGCTTGCGATAACTTGCAATGAGTCTTTTACGCGCTCTGGAGGAATTTTGGCCCACTCATCTTTGCAGAACTGTTGTAATTCAGCTTTATTTGAGGGTTTTCTAGCATGAAGCGCCTTTTTAAGGTCATGCCATAGCATCTCAATTGGATTCAGGTCAGGACTTTGACTAGGCCACTCCAAAGTCTTCATTTGTTTTCTTCAGCCATTCAGAGGTGGATTTGCTGGTGTGTTTTGGGTCATTGTCCTGTTGCAGCACCCAAGATCGCTTCAGCTTGAGTTGCGAACAGATGGCGGACATTCTCCTTCAGGATTTTTGGTAGACAGTAAATTCATGGTTCCATCTATCACAGCAAGCCTTCCAGGTCCTGAAGCAGCAAACAACCCCAGACCATCACACTACCACCACCATATTTTACTGTTGGTATGATGTTCTTTTTCTGAAATGTTGTGTTCCTTTTCGCCAGATGTAGCGGGACATTTGCCTTCCAAAAAGTTCAACTTTTGTCTCATCAGGTATTTTCCCAAAAGTCTTGGCAATCATTGAGATGTTTGTTAGCAAAGCTGAGACGAGCCCTAATGTTCTTTTTGCTTAACAGTGGTTTGCGTCTTGGAAATCTGCCATGCAGGCCGTTTTTGCCCAGTCTCTTTCTTATGGTGGAGTCGTGAACACTGACCTTAATTGAGGCAAGTGAGGCCTGCAGTTCTTTAGACGTTGTCCTGGGTCTTTTGTGACCTCTCGGATGAGTCGTCTCTGCGCTCTTAGGGTCATTTTGGTGCGCCACTCCTGGGAAGGTTCACCACTGTTCCATGTTTTTGCCATTTGTGGATAATGGCTCTCACTGTGTCAGCTGGAGTCCCAAAGCTTTAGAAATGGCTTTATAACCTTTACCAGACTGATAGATCTCAATTACTTCTGTTCTCATTTGTTCCTGAATTTCTTTGGATCTTGGCATGATGTCTAGCTTTTGAGGTGCTTTTGGTCTACTTCTCTGTGTCAGGCAGCTCCTATTGAAGGATTTCTTGATTGAAACAGGTGTGGCAGTAATCAGGCCTGGGGGTGGCTACGAGAAATTGAACTCAGGTGTGATACACCACAGTTAGGTGATTTTTTAACAAGGGGCAATTACTTTTTCCACAGGGCCATGTAGGTTTGGATTTTTCTCCTAAATAATAGAAGAAGAGTCAGAAATGCCTCTATCAGAATCCAGACACTCATCACAGGCTATAGGAGGACAGCGTCTAGAGGTGGTTAGATTAACAAAAGGAGGCTCAACTAAATATTGATGTCATATCTCTGTTGGGGGGCCCAAATGGATGCACCTGTCTAATTTTGTTAAGATGCTGTTGTGATGTGAGATTTTGCATATAACTTGATAAATGTTTTGTATGTCTTTATTTATAATTTTGGCAAACCAATGTAATTTAGTGTTACTTTGGTGAGAGGTATTGTGTTCCATTTGACTGTCTCTTTGTATTTGGACCAGGATTTC
>NW_024379570.1:0-5857 GCF_016835505.1 Polypterus senegalus
GGACCGGAAAAACAAACCCCAAAGTTGTAATTGTGTGTGTCCATGGTGGATATGACTGCTAGAAAAAGTTGTCCAGAGTTGTTACATGAAGTGGCACTTTTAATTCAGGAAGCTCTAACTTCTTCATTTTCTCAGGAATCCACACATGATGTTTCAGTTGTAAATGCACCACCTGGTGATAGTCGAAGAGTTAACCCCACTTTGATGACTATTCACTCTACTCCATCTCCTCCCTTTATACATTTTCACTAGGCCTTATCATCCAGTCCCATGGTTTTTCTTATCAGTTCTATGTTGAAGATACATAGCTATACCGGTCATTCCCTCCAAAGGACCACATGGTGTCAATTAGAATTTCTGCATGTCTCAATGACATTGCAACCTGGATGAAAGAACACCATCTAGCTCTACCAGACAAAGACGGACCTTCTTTTTATCCCAGCTTGACCATCTATTCAGCATGACTAATTGTCACTACTACCTGCCAAGTCAGTAGGAAACCTTGTAGTGGTGATTGATGACCAGAAGCACATTTTCACCCTTCTCTTCAGATTACTACACTGGTTTTCTGTAGAGGCACATATTAAGTTCAAATCCTTGATGCTTGCCTACAGTGAGTCTGCACCAGTAGATATGGAGACTTGAGGTCCAGTGCTGCTTCTTGGCCACACAGATCCACTGATGAATAGTGTCTGGTGATGTCATTTCTGCATGGTAACAAATCTCAGACTAGACAATGCCCACCTCCATTTAAAATTCTGAGTACCTTAATGTGTTCAAGAACTGTTTGAAAAGACTCTTGTTTGGTGAATTTCTAAGTGATAGCTGTTAGATTTTGTAAATCTTTAAACTGTAACTAGTTTATGTTTTGTTTTAAACATTTCATTCGTGGAAATCAATATTGCCCTATAATACTCCCAAATTGTCCCCAGACTAATGTTACTTGATTATGTTGACCTCTTTTGTAAGTCGTTTGGATGAAAGCATCTTCCAAAAAAAATAAACATAAATGTACTAAGCCTGTGTCCTATAATTTTTTCTTTATAGCATGGGCATAAACATTTAAATTTTTCAATAAATTAATTTGCAAGAGGATATTATCAAACCCTGACCCTAAATTTAAAGAACTAGAACAGAACCTTAAAGTTAAGAGGACAAGTATACTTGGAGAGGAAAGGGAATTTAGTTGCCAGGCAGAACGGGTTAATTCCTATGGTATTGTAAGAGCCAATCTTAGAAAGTTAAAGTTTTGAGTTAAACTCATATTAATGTTTGCTTAATTTGAATAGAATATAAATTCCTTTCATAGTCATAACTTATGGTATAGTCTTTTCCCCATATAAGTTAGCAAGAGATTGAACCTTCTTACTATAACTAAGTAACTGTGTTATAATAAGCTCAGTTTGTTTAGAACTGGTCCCAGTAAAGAGGGACTTGAAAGACCCATTTTAAGCTTAGAAATGGGATAAGCATACAGTTTTCTGACCGTTTTGAAATGGTTCAGAAATGTTAAGTAAATAGTAACGATTTGAGATGTAACAAGATTAAGCTTAGAATTTAACTTTTCTTAACATTCATTTTTCCTTTTTTGTGTGAATTGTTTTACTTTAAAACTTAACTAAACTTTTAAAAACGAAGATATTTTGTCTGTGGAATCATTTCTGCACGTCAGGCTTTTGTTGAATCCCATTTTTTGAGTTGAAGCTGTAGAACTTTGGTAATTTTGGGAAAACGCAGCTACATTTTCGTCAGAAAACTGTATGCTTATGAAAAAGTGAAAGGTATGTAGAAACATACGCCTTTATAGACCTCGGCAGTACAGTAACAATTTGCACTGAGAAGCTCCAGAGACAATTATGCCTTTAAGGGAGAAGAACACAAGTATTTCTCAAAACTATGAGTAATTATGATGATGATTCAAAAATGCTAACACAATGTTCTGTCTTATCAGATTTACAAGTCTGTGGTCTCAATGACGTTGAATATATTGATTTGCCAAAGGTCTTCACACAGGTCTCCATCCCAGTGAACAGAGAAAGTATTCCACTACAAGAAGATATCGATAAGTGGGCATATCTTAAGGAGGTACGTCTATCTCATATTGACTCTGAAGTTGATCTTTTAATAAGAATCAACTATCCAGAAATCTTCAAGCAGTCACGAATCATACCTAGCCAAGGAGGTGAACCTCACGCCATGAAGACTGCACATGGATGGGCAGTTGGTGGACCATACAAAGAGATAGATGACCTCGCAAAACAAAGTGGTAAGATGCCCAAACATTCAATCAATTGTGTATCAATAACAGAAATTGAAGATATGCTGCTGCAACAGTATAACACAGATTTTCCAGAGCGCAACTGTGAAGAAAAAGAGGAAATGTCACAGGAAGACATCAAGTTCATGCGCATAGCTTCAGAATCTGCAAGACTGGTAGGTGGCCACTATTGTTTACATTTGCCTTTGAAGGATGAAACACTTAAAATGCCGAATAACTGCTGTATTGCTAAGCAGCGTGCTATTGGACTCAAAAGAAAACTGAGCAATAATTCAGGTTTCCATGAAGACTATAAAGCCTTCATGAAAGACATTATAGACAATGGTTATGCTGTTAAGATTCCCAAAGAAAGCCTGAATTGCAATGAAGGAAGGGCAATCCCACATCATGGTTGTATTCAAAGAAAAACAAGATTCAGTGGTCTTTGCTCCCCGGGGGTTTCATTAATAAACAATTTTACAAAAAGGCCCCTGACCTAACAACACACTCTTTGGGGTCCTTACAAGATTCAAAAAGGGCCAGTGACTTTAAGTCAATGTTCTACCAAGTTAAGATACCAGACAAACAAAAAGATTTTTTCGTTTTCTTTTTGGTGCCTGGGTAATCAAAAAGATTTGAAAATTAAAAATAAGTACATCTTTTTGGTGCTCCCCCCATTCTTTTTATGTAGTAGAACACCCGAAGATCCCAGAGATACATTTCTGGGGCTGTTAACACTTTCTAAACAACTTTTTGTGGATATTGTTTGGGTCAGCAACAAAAAAAAAGAAAAAAAAAACTGGAAAAAGGGGCCCCCAAAAGCTCTATGCCTAAAAGGGGGTTCCTTTTTTTTTTAAGTGGGTGAGTAACAACAGAGCATTTTTTATTGTCCATACCAAGAGAAAAACTCACGAAAAAAAGGACTTGGGCCACATTCCCCCCTTCCTCAAGTGTCCCCTGGGCACCCCAGTGGTCCCGGGGAAAACATTTTTAAATTTCGTTAAATTCAAAACAAGCCCCTAAAGGTGTGGTTTTGTCTGTTTTAGCTATTTATTTTGGTTTTTCTACCCCCCTTACCCACAAAGCTATTCTAACAGACTTATGCAAAGTGAAATTTGGGTGGGATGAAGAGTAGAAGTCAAACACACTCAGAAATGGAAAAAATGGATGGATGATTTGGGGGTTTCTTACAGACTATAAAGTGAACAGATGCTTAAAACCCTTTGGGTTTGGAACCATAAAGCAACACAAAAAACCCCCTTTGCGATCTAGTGAAATGGGAACACTGTCACTTTCTTGTTTTAACAAATGAAGAGGGCAAAAGGCATTGTTCATTCCTGATGGGCAGGTCAAAGTTACTTGGGGGCGGTCACAATTCCCAAAAGGGCTGAACAGCTGTTGTGGGGAAAAAGGACAAAATGCTTAAGGGGAACTTAAATGCCCTTTGAGAATCACATTTTAGACACAACACCCGGGGCTAAAAAAATCTCAAATGGCATGTTAAGCCTTTTTTCAAACAAAGATCTCCGTGATCGAGATATTCCAAACCCTCACAGTAGGGGTATGTCACATTTATCCTTTCCGGGTAACTTTTTTTGAAAAGGGTTTAAACCCTAGACAAATTTCTCAAAACCCCATGGGAACATTGTTCAATTTCTTACTGAAGTCAGAGCTGGTGGCCAAAAAAACCAGATCAACTGAGCGATTCACTTTTTTAAGATGATCCCGAAGTTAAAATATGTGCAGTTAAACATGACAAAAATAAAAGGAAAGAACCCATCAACAAACTAATCCTTACTTTTCAATTGGCATCCTTTAAAAAAAGCAGTGGCGGTTTCTCAAGTTTAAAGAAAACTGTTGTAAAAAAGAAAAAAAAACATTTCCAAAAAAGTCTGATAAAGGTAATCCAAAAAAACAAAATCACTCATCAAAACAGAAAAGTATAAACAGACATTAAAACCAATCAATTTCTCTAGATGACTTGGGTTAAAAAAGCTGAAACAAGCTTATCCGTCAAGTCAACAAAAAATTTCAGAAATAAAAAACCTCTAAAGAAAAGATTTGTTAAAAGAACATCAAATCTATAAACTCGACCTGATCATACAAAGATGGAATTTGATTGGAGGAAAACTCTGTAAAGCTGCAATGCCGAAGAAGCTAAACTCCCAATTCACCAAAACATTCAATTTGCCCCTCATATTGCAGCACATTCATAAATGCATCAGACATTTGGGGGGAACTCGTTCTTTTCCTTGCCAGAAATACTGGTACCTCAAACAAATTCAGCTATCAGAAAAAAAATTTCAAAGTGCAAAAATGCAGAAATACTCAAAAAGGTGAGCCCCAAAAAGGGGTTTTCCGAAGATGCCCCCAAAAAAAACAACACGTACACTAAGTTGGGGTTTAATTTTTGGGCCCCTTTAAGTCAAAAGGGGAAAAAGTTTGGTCAAAGGGCGGGTAATCTTCACATGTCTAACAACCCGAGCTCCCTAGGTTTCACATAGCTTGACGTTCTTTTTATCCGAGCCATACTCCCATTTATGGATAGAAAGAGGAAATTAAAAATCAGCTTCAGACAATGGAACAAATTTTTTTGGGCAGAAAAGAGCTAGAAGCTTTAAAAATTGGAACACAAAAATCGTACGTTGATGCAAGAACAAATCAAAAGGATTTTTTAAACACCATCAGCCTCTCACCAAGGTGGGTGTGGGAAAAACAAATCAAAACATGAAAGATTTTAAATTCAGCACTAAACCAACAAAATTTTGTGAAAAACCTTCCACAATGATTGAATGGGAAACAATACTAAATAACAGACCCTTCGAAGACATCAGATGCCCAAATGATTTGGAACCACTGTGGCGAAATCTCCCGACCTTAAAGTGCGGTTATAAAAACACTTTATTTTCAGAGTCCCTGAGAAAGTTTCAGAAAACATACAATCAAATATACATGAACATCAGGGCTCTTCTGAACCCGTCTGTTGGGGGGGGTCGTTTTATACCCTAGAATCGTAATTTAATATCATTATAAAATGTAACGTCAAACTTTATTATACACAAACCTTTACCCCTTTGCCTTTGCAACGGTTTTTTGGCTCCTTTTTTTGGCGTTCAGATGTAAGCTAAGGGAAAAGTAAGGCAGACTCATGTTGGAATGCTCAGACCTTGAGTCCTTTGCAAAACATTTTTTTGTTTGCTAAAACAAAAACATTGTTTCGGGTTTTTAAAAAAACTTCTCGACATGAATTTGTACAAGGGCGAAAAGAAACGTCTTCCCCTTCCCCCTTTTTTTAAAACAAAAAATTTTATCAGGAGAGTTGAGTAGGAAGGGGGAGGAGAGGAGGGATGGAGGGAGTGGGGGGAGGGTGTGGGGTGGATGTGCTGAGATGAAGCATTTTTTTTGTTTAAAAAAAAAGCCTTTTCCCGGTAAAATCTTGGATCAATGTTCTTTTCAAAGGGGAAAAATACAAACAACTACAACAGGAAAAAAAAACAAAAAAATTTTAAAGGGCCCCCAAACCCGTAAAAAGAAGGGGTTGAAAACTTGATTTTTAAAAGCCCCAAAATTGGGCCCAAAAAAGGGGCTAAAATAACAAAA
>NW_024379571.1:0-13716 GCF_016835505.1 Polypterus senegalus
ATGGAGATGCAAGCGATCTCCGACGCCAAATAGGGTTCCCAGTTATGACAATTACGCATAGAATTTCAAAATGAAACCTGAATAATGTTCATTGATTATTTATTAGCAGAATGATTGTGTATTTGCTTCAGTATACAGTGTAAGATTTTCAGTATTTGGTGTTGTGGAATAGTGGGTCTGCAGCTAAGCAGCAAGTGGTCAGTTTTTACATAAATAAATAATAAATAGCCAGCTTGAATGTCATGGTTGTGGGTGTGGCTGCAGTAGGTTAGTGATTGACACAGAATGCATCTGCACACAAGGGTGTGGTCTACTATATTGCTCCATTTGCTTTCCCTGGTTTGATTGAGGCACTGCACCCATGGATGAGTATAAGGAGGAGGCTGGTACGAGAGAGGGGTGATTGGTATAGAAAAGAAAGAGTGAACCAAAGAAGATGGAGAGTGGAGGTTAAATGGAGAGAAGGAAGAGACAGATACAGAGAGGGAGAGAGAGAGCAAAGGGAATGGAGGCAGTGTTTTAGAGTGTGCCTCAAGACTAGAAGGAGCATGAGGATAAGCAAAGGAAGCTCCTACTGAGCGATTGCCGGACGTAGTAGTGGCCTTATATGTGGTGCTCCCACATACGCCGAGGAACTGGTGGTGGGAGACATATGTGGCCCCAGTGCAGCGCCCG
Organism: Polypterus senegalus; assembly: GCF_016835505.1. Taxonomy (NCBI): domain Eukaryota; kingdom Metazoa; phylum Chordata; class Cladistia; order Polypteriformes; family Polypteridae; genus Polypterus; species Polypterus senegalus. Next base: position 676 of record NW_024379571.1, read on the forward strand.
AGGGTTGCCGAGGTCTGGCAGTGGGACCCAGGTCTAGACGAGAAGGCTGATTGCACTTGTTGGTTGTTGGGTCCTGTATGGGGAAGCTGAAGAGACATTGGTGTTTTGACAGCAGCATTGTGGCTTGTGAGTTTATGGTATAAGGTACAGTCTTTGTGCCTTTAACCTCATTTTTAAAGGATTATTTGTGAACTAATTTTAACCACCACATGCACATAGGTTTTTACTGGACTATTTATTTTTTGATGACTTTTTGACTGACTACACTATTTATTTGAACACTGTTTGATTTTTTTGGAATTTTTTATAACCTTTTTGCACCAACCCCTTGCTAACTGTATTTATCCTCATTTGCCTGGCTCATTTTGGTTATGTTATGGGCAGTGGTAGGTTCAAGAGATTCCTTGGATGAAATAGTAGTTTGGGAGCCAACCTGCACCATCACAGGTGTATGTACTGTGAAGAATGAATTAAGTCATAAATGGCACCCTATAGAAAAGAAATAATATTGTGAACTACATTTACAATTAGTGTAGGCAAAAACATTTTGGTAAAAGAGGTAAATATCTTGCCTCTTGATGGGAGTTTAGGTGGTGATGTTCCAGGCGTGAAAAGATATAGGGTTGGGGAGGTGTGCAGTTAAAAATATAATAAATTGATTTGCACATGCACTGTCTATGGCATCCATTGCCTCTCACTTCTGAGCTGTGCCAGTGTCATCGGTTGTGGATTATTGTTTTGGGACAAGAAATCCAAATCAATGTTTCTCTCTCCTCCATGGAAGCTGGACTCAAGGTGTATACCCTGCACCTCGAGTGTGTAACCACATCTTAAATAGCTTTGGTAAACCTTTCTTCTTCTACTATAGAACTCACACACTTATCATCCTGTTTTTTTTCCATTATCAAAACACCTTCACTTATTCACTCGTCCATTCACGCTATGGGCGAATGGTGCTGTTGTGCTTCATTTAGCAGCCAGTCTGTGTTGAATGTAACAAAGATGATGTGACTTTAAATATCAGCAAAAAAAGAAATGTTGGCTAATTTCCTTTTTCTGACAACATTAACAAACTTCAGTCAAATCAGGGGTATTTACTTTTTCTATAAGTTTTTTTTCCCCCCTAAATATTGATATATCGGAATGTCCTTTCTTAGCAGATACCTAGTGCCCTATATGTACCATACTGCCAAATTTCTGCTTTTAACTAAACAGGAAATAATGAGTGAAACAGTGAATGAGTGGCTATCTTTGCATTAAATATATAGATATTTAACACTTTAAAGAAAATAAGCATTAAAGGAAAGTTTGTTTAATCATATATTGTGTAAGGTATTTGAAGCTCCTGCCAAACAGTGGAGATATTCCGACAAATAGTACATTCAGAATGGTGGATTCAGGTCTGATCACAAAACATCAGGCTTATTCTCTTCATATTTTGTACTCTGATGACTGTTATTAAAATTCATTTGTGTGTTTGTATGTGTGTGAGTGTGTGTGAAGAGAGAGAAAGAGGGTGTATCATAATAAACCTTCTCCATCCAATGGTGGATACATCATTTATTCTTAAGGATTAGAATTATTATTGAGAAGAAACAGTTTTATGTCAGCAACCAGAGATGGGCACATTCCTTGTGGTACTGATTTATTGATAACAGAGTAGAAAAAGAAAAGGTGAATATTTAGGCACAATTTGAACCTTGGCACTAATGAAAATCAAAGAACAGAACAGAACTGGGTGAAAATTTCTAGGAAAGTGCCACAAAGATCACCACTGTAATGACTTTTTATTGCTAGTTCCTTAGTAGTAAAATTACTGCACAGGAAATGGTTGCTCTTGCTCTCTTGTACAGACGGTTCTGATTTTGGCCTCTTCTTTAATGTTTGAAGAGAGCAGGTAGGCCAATACTGATGAAGGTGAAGATTGACATTAAAGCGTGAGTGAGTCAAAATTGGTCAACACACAAAAAGAGACAGTTAAATTAAAATTAAATCCCCAGGATTTGCCAGTGTAAACCACAAGATTTAAGAGTTAGAACTCTGAGAAACCTATGAGAAAGACTAAAGTTAGTACTAAAAGTTAGAATACAAAATGACAATATTATTTTTCTTTTTAAATAGAGAATGTGAATATAGTAAAGTGTGCTGGTGGTAATAAAGGTAAAATGTGAATGGGAACATTAAAAATCAATACCAGTTATGACTTTTAGTGGTATCTCCTATTGAATGGATGGATGTATTAATGGAATCTATATGATGCTATGTATAGAGACCAGATTGTTAATTTTTCACATGAGGTGATACTAGAAATGGCCAAGATGAGAATATTAATGTGAAGATATGAGAGAGGAATAAAACTGCAAAGGAGAATAAGGCTTAGGTAGTGGGCGAGGAGATCAAGACTAAATGGGGACATGTGGTTTGGGATCGAAGGAATTAAACAAAGATGGTAGTTGAAGAGCATGTGCAATATAAAGCAGTGACAAGTAAAATAAGTAATAAAGTATGCTAAACATGAGTATTAAGGATGCTTAAGAGTGAAGAAGTTCAAATAACCAAACTGAAAAAACCCAAATAATGGTGCTTAAACTCTACAAGAATTATCACCTTTAATTGAAGTTATTATCAAAATTAAACATTTTCCCAAAAGTAAGGTTTAATGAAGTCATTGAAAGCTTTTACTGTTCCTGAAAGTTATTTGCATTTTTAAGCCATAAACCTATAAATTCAACAAACAAAAAATGGTTCCAAAACTCCTTATTTGTTTTTCACACTAATTTACATGAAATAAGCCCCTGTTGAACTACTTATTGTCGCTTGTCACTCAACTAATGCTGTTGTTCCTGCAAATTGATAATTCAGATTTGCATTGGCCCCCTTCCAGTTACGATGAGAAATTGCTCTTCTGAAATATTATGTTTATAAAGAAGTTATCCAGGGTCATACTGGTTGGAATTTGTGTGGCAAGTGAGGAATGCTTTCAGTGAATATCATTGCTGTAGAATTTTGAGGCATTTCTAAATGTTTTCAGATATTCTCATGTATTTATTTTTGCATTTACTTCTTCACAATGGCTATCATTTTACTAGTGCTGCAGCTCTACATCCTGATTCAACATATGTATTTCTATTTTAAAAATGTCAGTTTTCCAAAGAAAAATAAGTCTGATATTGGTGTGTCAGTAATTACATTTTTTAGTATATACTGTATGCTTAATTTTTAATTTTGTTTACTGTAATTACTTATAATAATACTTTTTATGGTTTTACCAAACCATATTAAATTAGCCATACATATTAAGTACTAATCTGTAGTTTGTCGATTGTGAAAAATAAAAATGTACATATGATTAATATTATTAAACTGGAGGGTTGGTATGTGCATCATTCATTTTCTTCAGGTACTTCTGTAATAATAAATTGGCTTAGGTGTGTGTGGACATGCTCTGATACAGACTGGTGTCCAATCCAGCATTGATTTCTGCCTTGAAATCATTGGTACAGATCCCCTGATCCCCTTTATGGAAAATGCAGTATGAAAAATAAAGATGTGTGGACTATTCTGTGAAATACTGAGCTGGCATATTGAAAAAATATATACATACAGTTGTCTCTGCTCTGATTTAATTAAACCAGTTTAGGGTTACTCTGCAGCATTGGTACAAAAACACTAACCAATCCTGGATTAGGCACCATTCCATTATTGGGCACTCTGATTGACATATCCACATTCATACTCAAGGCCAGTTTAGAGTCGCCAATCAATTTAACCTGCAAGCCTTTTAGATAAGGAAAGAAAACTAGATTACCTGAATGAAGACCATTCAGACACAAATAGAATATACAAGCACTTCATAAGCTGGACATACACTATGCAATTTTGGTCTGATTTTAAGCCCTATTTTTATTACCATGACTTTCTGAGTCAATTTGAATTTCAGCTTCATTGACTTAGTGAAAGATGTTGTGATGCCCATCTTATGTATCACATTTACAAAACAAAAGACGCTGAATGAAGAGGTGTGAAGGGATTTAAGGTGAGTTTTTTCATAGGCTTCAGGAATTCTAGTGTTAATTCTCTATGCATTTTTATTATAGAAAATCTGTATACACAGTCAAGTAAAACCTGTTGTATTATTCAGTGGTAATTACTAAACAAAGTTGAAGTATTTTACTATTTATCTAATACAGTACACCCTCAAAATTCGTGGGGGTTACGTTCCTAGACACCAGCAATTGTGAAAAACTCGATTTTGGATGTGGTTAAAAAAATGCCAGTTTTTATAGTTTAATCCCTAAATATGCCCCCAAAACACTTTAATTTAGTTTCAAACTCAGCTTAATACATTACCTAAAAAAAAGAATGTAAAGGTAAACCTGTATATTGTACTGCTATGTCTCCTGCAGTGCTAGAATGTAAAATACCGATGTTACGCTTTTATGAACTGTAGTTCATGCAAGCACGTTTTCATTGCCAGAAGCCTTAGAAGGTGCGGAGCTTTTAACGCATCTTGGGACTTTAACCCTTAAACTGCCACATACTTGGGGTTAATGCATCCCTGGACACCAAGTACTTTTGCTACACTTTAAGTAAATGTCACAATTCACAAAGAAAAAGTGAAATTTTAATAGAGCACATTTTTTTTCCATGCAAAGAGCATCACAATTACTGCAACACTGATCATTTTACACACTGCTAATGAACTATAAAAACTGTTTAAAAAACTACTGGAACAATATGTACAAAGTGCAACTGACGCCATGGATTAAATTAAGTAAATCATCAATTCAACTGCGCTTGAACTGGTAATATGCAAACACACAGAGGTAAACGCCGACACTGTCTCAATCCCAGAGACAGTGAGGCTTCAGTTTTCACGCCTCATTCACAGAATTGCAGAAACAGAGGAGATTGTAGAGACAAGAACTTTATTCAAACACTTCAAACAAACATGTCTCTTTCAGAAGTAAAACAAGCTCAGTATGCAGTTTGTTATTGATTAAAGAATATACAAATATCATAGGGAGCACAACCCCAACAGGAGCAGAGGATGTCTGGGTGGGAGAGAAACAAAGCAATCAGCCAACAAGGACAGGTGCTGTTCATGCTTTTAAGTCAGCTCCTGCGTGCTCCGAAATGGCACTGGGAAACGACTATAGCTGATTGTGGTGGTTTAAGGGTTAAGAGGAACAAAGCGAAAAACACAAGAACACTCAGCTGGAGATGCATCACAGTCAATCAGCAGCAAGGAGGAATGAATAATGCTGTAGTGTTTTCCGCTGCCACTAAGATTTACACCGTAGAATTGACGATTTACTATTTTATTGTGAAGATTCCAGGGATGCATCCAGCCTTGACCCAACAAACACGCACTCTTAAACAGAGACAAAAATAAAGCAATCCAGTAATCAAACAGCAAATAAAGAATGTAAACAAATGAAATAATTGAAAACAACGATACCACCCCTGTTCCCCTTTCGGCGATTACACAGTAAATACAACAAAAAATAACAAAATGAAAACAGATTGCCCAGATACCCACACGTTGAATGGGAATGTAAAGATAGTCCTACCACTAGTTCCTGAAATGGTGAAGATGGGTTCAGGAGCACTTCTTTCTTTGCAGGATGGCATGAATCCACTTACAGTCCGTGTGTACACAGGCAGACAATGCAGGCGCCAAACCGCGAAGCGTTCCAAGACAAAATGAATAAGTACAGGTAACCCAACAGAAGACAGGCAAAGAGACAGGAACTTGAAACACAAATTACAAAACCTTTTTTTTGCTTTTGGTCACCGGCCCCCTTTGTAAAAGCCGCGCTGACATCCTTTGACCCCAATAGCATTCAGCACCCTCAGCAAAAGACCAATCAGAGCCGCAGTTTCAAATTCTATTGGCTACTTTCACCATCCCAAGCAGCGCTTCCTCTACATTTGCTTCCTGTTCTCTCTGCAGTACAGTAATGCCACGAAAAAAGCCATAAAAATTGCAGAAGATATTTGCAGTTTCCGCTAATAATTAGTAGATAGGTTCTAAGGAAAAATCTGCGAATGACTGAGGCCACAAACTCTGAACCGTGACTCTTGGCGGTTCTATTGTACTACTCTATAACTTTAGAGTGGAATAGAGAAAGGATTAGCACTGCAGTGTCACAGATTTAGAAGACTGGGTTTGAATGGCATCCCAGGCATATAATGTGCAATTTTTGGAAATTTTGTCAAGCAACTGCTTACACGCATAAAAAAATTGTCAGTCATATATGTGCTCAAGCACATTGGTTCCAATTGACATGCCACAATATGGGTGATCAGATTTTACATATACTGTACCTTACCCCAACAGACAGCGTTACCCATTGACAATTTGCTGCAAAACTTTACCCAGTCGAAAAAAAAAAAACCTTTCTTTGAAGGACATGCATGTGGCAGAATGACTGGCAGGACGACACCCGACCTGTTGCTGCATCCAAACAGTGCCATCTTTTGCCTTTACGCCTGGTGCAGCTGCATTGTTCTTATGTGTGAGCGGACGTTTCTTGTGAGGATGGCTTCTGTTCTCTTTCTTCGATGTAGAACCCTCATCTGAGTTGTTATAGCGTCTTTATTTGAAAACAGCAGTGTCAGATCAGGAGGAGTGTGAACGTGACTGAGAGAATAAAACTGGAATAAAAAAAAAACGCTAACTGTTACAAGTACCATACATTTACACCAACTGTTACAGAGTCAGATCAAATGTATGTTTTTATTGTAGAATAGTAACAATAAGAACAGCAAGTCAAGTCAAGTTGGGGAGCATGCACTGGTACAGTGCATTGCAGCACCCACTACATGGCAAAACAACTCGCGATCCTAGTTTGCAACCCCCCAGGCAGACAAGCGGTCCATTCCTGCCCTCTGGAAATGACCCTCTATCTGCCACAGCCAGGTGTTACGTGGGCGACCCCTTGGCCTGGTCTAGCCACGCTGGTCCCCAACAATGAGGATCTTACGAGCCGGATCACCCTCAGGGAAACGCGCCACATGGCCATAGTGCCATAACTGATGCTCCCTCACAATGCAGGTAATTGCATCATTCAGGACTCCATGAGCAACCGCTCATTGGACACAAAGTCAAACCAATAGTGCCCAAGGATTATCCAGAAAGACACGGTACCTAAGGAGTCCAGTCTTCAACTCAGGTCACTGGATAGCATCCATGTCTCACAATCATATAGCAAGACAAGAAGCACCAGGACTCTAAAGACTTGGACCTTCGTCCTTTTGCATAGATATCAGGAGCACCACACACCCCTTTCCAGTGACCTCATGACCCCCCATGCTCTTCCAGTCCGTCTACTGACTTCACAGGAAGGGTCACCAGAGACATGAATGTCACTGTCAAGGTAAGTAAACCTCTCAACAAGGTCAAGTCAACACTCTCTGCAATCAGACACACTGCTGATGGCTGTGCCCAAGAGGTCATTAAAGGCCTGGATCTTGTTTTTTTTTATCCAGGAGATTCGCAAGCCCAGACACTGAGACTACTCGCTCAGTCTCTCAAGCCCCCCAATCACAGCCTCCATTGACTCTGCGAAAATCACAGCATCGTCAGCAAAGTCAAGATTTGTGAATCTTTCTTCACTAACAGATGCCCACAGCAGCTGGACACAGAACCCAACACCTAACACCCAGACCCATACAAGTCCATACAAACATTGAACAGAGTAGGAGCAAGAACACACCCCTGTCAAACCCAGAATCAACTGGAAAAGCGCAAAGGTTCTGCCTCCACTCTGCACAGCACTCACAATACCAGTGTACAAGTCAGCCATGATATCCAGCAACCTCGAGGAGTTGTAAACCTTTGTTTACTTTCAATCATTAACGATGCCTTCTAAGTTATGTTATGTATTTTCTATACATTATTTATTCACCTGACCTGTTATGAAATTGTATCTTCATTTTTTCTTTTTAACAAACAATGCTTTTTGAAGATGTTTTTCAGTAATCACTACAGAGCTATTTTTTAGAAAAATTGTCATTTCCCAGGCATTGATGATATGACTCAGGGCAGTATACATGACATCTTGAGGGGCAACAATAATATATCATACCAACTTGTTGAATTGTTTACTTCTCCTTTAGACAGTTCCGTGGATGTTAGATTAGCTAAACTACCTGGAATAAAATTTTAGTAACAGAACACTCATTTAGCAATCTACAGCATTTTGAGTTTGCCAAGAATAATGCTAATGCTTGTGATTTAGTGCTCTGCAATTGCGCATTTTCACATTTCAAAGCTGCTTGTAATTCCTGCCCAAAGCGGTCTGTCTGTGTGACCATCATATGCCTAATAGAGATAATCAGCCATACAGGGTTACCCTGTTGTGATGGTTCATTTGCACAAAGTGTGCTTACCTCTGCAGTGATAAGCAGGGTTTGTAAACCTCAAGTGGCAGTGAATACGCATTAAAAAAATTAAGTTATGATGAGTGATTTCTTATTAATTTCCTTGCCTAAATATAACTTACAAGAAAATAATTTATAGCAGTTTCTCCAGAATTTGCAGTTAATTGACCACCTAAACTAATTCTGCTATGTCACTAGGTGGCAACAGGGATTTGCAGAAGGATATTTAAGCCTTTGGTGTTTACTACCAATATATTGTAAAAACACTGTGGAATATTTTAATTTGCACAATGTATCCAAGTGTACATAATATGCACTTTTTAACATAGATGGGTAACTTGTCAGCTATATGAGGAGTGCAGTAAAAGAAACAATTGTAGGAATACAAGGGGGTCACAAACAGAATCATAATCATCAAAGAACCAAAGAGACATGGAATAAGTAATGTGGTAGACAGTACAACTTTAAAGGCCTTCAAAACTTGACTAGATTTTATTTTGGAGAAATTAGGTGAATAGGATAGTCTAGCCTTGTTGGACTAAATAGCCTGTTCTTATCAAAAATTGTCTAATATTACGATGGTTTGATGATTCTGAGTTTTACAGATGGTCTTTCAAAGGAGGACAAAAAGGTTAATCTCATAACACTGAACAAGTCACTGGGCAGAAATGCCGGGAAAACCAAATAACATAGATAATGATGCCTGTGGCTGCCTGGCCAGCAATATCATGCAGGTAGAGACAGAGACTAGAGATGTGTCTGGCATATGACAAAATTTTAGTATGCTTTAGTAGAACTATGAATAAGTTCTAATGTGATATGTGTTCAGCTGACAAAGAAACACTAACAGAATGGCAAGATGTGAACAGCTGAATGACACAAATGGTCAAAAACAAATAGTATGTTTGCTCAAAAATTAACCGCCTCGACTTACTTAAGAGTAATAAAAGAATCTCCTACTACACTGGACAAAAATCAGACTACACTACTATTTAAAAGACAACCTGTACTGAAATATTTTTCACCTTATTATTTAGTTTAAAATATAACTATCGGCAAAATCAGCACTCTTGCAACATAAAAAGAAACTTGGAATTATCTATATTATCTAATAGATGGCATTGTGCCAGATGCCATGGTGATAACAATTACTAGCATAATTGTGAGTTCCTTGTCTAGAATACAAATATATAATTTATAAAGTAACACCAAGATGAGGGTTAATACACACACTGAAATGCCAGGATATTTTTTTATCTGTATTCTAACATTAAATAGGTTATTGCATTTTCCTCTAGATAAAACTGGATAAAATTTTTATAATTGTTTAACAATGAGATTAGTAATGTGTTTGCACTGGTATGTGTGATTCAATAAGTGCAAGAGTGAATGTAAGTGAATCAGTACATGAGGCAGCATTTCAATATAAGCTTTACTCAAATCATATTTTTCTTATAAAATTCACCTCATTCATGGCCAAGTACTGTATTTTGGTCCTTCCATTTAGACAAAGAATGCCTGCTATTTATTCTTGTATTTGCAAACATCAAACCATTTGTGGAAACATTGTGGATGAGTCTCCTTCTAACACTGTTTCTATATGAAGATGCTCCATCCATAATGTGCCAACGCGTGTTTCTCCTTTTCTCACATTTAATTGGTGCTGGCTGTGTACTTTGTATTCTAAGATGTGTTTTCTGTGATTATTGTACAGTCATGTGGAGGAGAGAGACAGCAATTGACATTGTGATAGCAACATACAATAACCCGATAGCAGTGCCTGGAGTACTAAGAAACTAAACTAAGAAAATATGCACTCATGTTATCAGAATAGAATTACAATAGTTTTAATAACATGGCTGTTTGTAGTGCAGATATTTAGGAAAAGTCAAGGATGGACTGGAGCATGAAAATTGGTGTCTGCCATTAAGCTTCTAGTGTTAACTTATTATACAAGTGCAGTATACCGTGCAATGCTGGATACTTTGCAATACAGAGTAATGCCAAAGAAGTCAGAATATACAGAATTATATGCTTATTCTTCAGTAAACAGTGTTGGGTCAACAAAGTGAACAAAAATGAAGTTAAAGTGGATAAACAGCACTCTGCAGACTCTGTGGCCCTTCCAATCAGCTCTCCTGTCTTGCGGCTTGTCCTTCTCTCATTTTCTACTTCCGTTAGAACATTAGAACAATCTAGACAGCAAGAGCCCATTCAGCCTGTAAAGCTTGCTGTTTCTATTCACTTAATTCTTCTAAAATGACATCAAGTTTAGTGATGAATGCCCCTAAAGTCCTACTGTCTACCACACTACTAGGTAGCTTATTCCATGAGTCTATGGTTCTCTGTGTAAAGTAATACTTTCTGCGAAATTTACCCTTAAGAAGTTTCAACTATGTCTTTGTGTACTTGATAAGCTAATTTTAAAATAACAGTCTCTATCCACTGTGCTTAATTCCCTCATAATTTTAGAAACTTCAGTCATGCGTCCTCTTAATCTTCTTTTCCTTAAACTTTAAAGTTTCAGCTCTTTTAATCTTTTCTCATAGTTCATCCCCTGTATCCCCAGAATCAGCCTGGTTGCTCTTCTCTGGACTTTTTCTTTTTCTGCTATGTCCTTTTTGTAGCCTGAAAAACAAAATTGCACACATAAATAATATCAAATATTCCACTTTGATCATATCTTTTTGTTGCTTCCTCATAGAATTCCAGCATGTTGGTAAAACGACCTCCCTCTTCTGAACATATGTTGACTGTTTAGCAAAATTCCTATTCTTGCCATTTGTTGCTCAATCTTATCCTAATAATTCCTTCAATTACTTTACCTATGATGTACATTAACCTTATGGTCCTATAGTTGCTTGGATGTGCCCATTTTCATATAACGTATAATATTTGGGATTATCAGTCCTAGAATTTCCCTGGTGTACAGTGACTTCCTTAAAATATGTGTCAAGCTTTTATATACGTTTATGTACTCGCTAACTTCATTGAGCACTCAAGGGTAAATATTATCCTGTCCTGGTGATTTGTTTGATTTCAGCCTATTTAATCTAAACAGTATTTCTCTGTCTTCCATTTCCAATTCACTCAGTCTAGCCACAGGAGTGTAAGACGAGTTCAAGCACGGGTAAAACGCATGCAGAAATAAATCTCTCAGTCCAAAAGTTTGTGTTAAAATATTTAGTGAAAATTCAAAGCAAACAATCCACCCAAGAATAAAGAAAAAATTTGTTATACACGTAGAACAAAAGGCAAAAAAAAAGAAAAAATGTATCTTCTCTAAAGCTTTTCTTGTAAAAACTTTAGTTGTTTCTATACTTAAAGATTCTTTACTTCTTCTGTACGCTTTAAACATACGACGCAGCACATTCAATTAAGTGCTTTCTCTTACATGTTACTTGTCACACAAAACACGCAACAAAGGTACCCTCTCTGCTTACACATGACAAGGCTGATCACTAACTGAGAATAATGTTTAGTCAGAGAAGCTAGAAATTGCTAGAATATACCAGTTCAATTCAACTTATAGGGGTTATAGGAACCTCCCATAGATTATGCACTAAAATTTAGTAAAACATTTACTCCCTACAACCCACATACCCTAGTTAACAATCCTCGACTAAACTACTTTTATAACTTCCCAATACACTGGTTCAGATATAACCTATCATGTTGAAACAGGTCTCATCTATTTGAAAAGGAGTTGCAATGCCACATAAACCTATAGCCTTCTATCCTACACCAAGATTTGAGCCATGCATTATGCCTTCTAATCTCTTCAGTCTTACCTGGACTGGCACAAGGCACACGCAGAACTGCAGAGTACCTTGTCAGTTCTGCTCCTCAGCCTGGCACCTAACTCTACATTTGGATCACAGAAATGACAGACTACTCTTATGTATGTCATTTGTTCCAACATAGACACAACCACTAGATCTGCCCCCACTCTGACCAAGAGCCTATTCACCCCTCCAGTGAAGTCTCCCACCTGTGCACCCGCAAGGCAACACACTGTGTGATACTCTCTGTCTCTGGAGCAAACTTGGGCCCGTCTTCCTCCAGCTGCAGGGCCCTTGCCCAATACCTTTAAACCCCACCCAGTAGGTTACTTCTGGGGAAATCCCCAAGAGTCAGGAATGGCTGCCTCTATAGTATAGAGCAGGAGGCAGCCTATGTCTCTGTGCTGTCAACTGTCAGTCTGCTGAACTTCACCTATCACTCTAAAAGCCACCCATGCCCTTTTTCTTACATTAGTGTCTATGGCTTAGTTACTTCTCAGGCCTTACTGCTCTGGCCTTCTGTTTCTGCTGCAGACCCCTTCAACATTCTGAGTCCTTGTCATACAGGACAGCATGCTAGTATATTTTAGCATTGCTGTCTCTCAGCTCCATGTAGTGGTTAAGACTATTGGTTCAAATCCTCTACTAACACTGTGTGACCATCAGTGAGACACTTCACCTGCATGTGCTATCATTGGAAAAACATAAGAAATATAATTTTATCTCAGATTTTGCAAGTTGCCTTAGATAAAGGCTTCAGACAAATATGCCAAAGTAAATCTACAATGGAAGGGTTCAAAATCTGATCTGGTGAGCTGAGATTGCACATTCTCTGTGTCTTGTTTTCTTTTGTCCTGGGAGGGTTAGGCTC
>NW_024379572.1:0-48000 GCF_016835505.1 Polypterus senegalus
ACAAATGAATAAGTCAGATCTGCGTATTTGTAATTGCATTGTTTTGTTTTGACAGCATTCATGATTTAATTCAATAGTGTGAGATACACTAGAAAAGGCATACAGACATACAAAATGCACTTGCTGGTGAACTAAATATTTTTTTATGATGTTTAAATGCAAAATGTGAGTTGTGAACACCAACATTTTGTAAATGTTCAGGCAAAACAAGCTTATTTACTTTGTCTGGGTTGAAATAAACTATGAGAATAAACGTTAGAAAACATGAGTAGCTGTCAGCCATTTTCATTTTGTAAAAGTAGCTCTCAGGGGAAAAAAGGTTGGAGACCCCTGCTCTAGAGTGTCTCTTTCTCTTGCAGATTTAGCTCAAATCTAATCAGCACATTGTCATCTCATAACAGGCTTAAGTTTTGAGTTTGATATTTTTCCGTCCAGCTGTTTTCACTTTAGATCATTCTTAAGAAACTGTGACATACAGATCCACACACACATCATTGAGATATCTATGTTTTCGGTATCGGGGGACCTTAAAACGTCAAGATCCATCAAAAATGGAGATAGATACTCAAACTTTTTGACAAATCTACAGCTTTCGCTCCTCCCCTATAGATGATAGGCTATGGTGGGGGAGGGCACAAAGCAATATGGAAGAGCTCATGAGACTTAAAGACACACTGTGACACACTCCATGCTGGCAAGGGAACTCTTATCATCAAGCAGACAGAAGGCAGACAAGCTCGCTGAAGTCCCTTGACTAAGAGCATCTAGAAAAGAAAAAAGCTAAGCTATAAGCTACCTGAGTGGTAGCAATGCTTTTGCTATGGAGAAGCCATCTACACCACTGCTGCTGGCCCCTCACACAACAAGCACACAAAAACAGGTATTGTATGTTGTCTGTGACTGTAAATGAAAAGGCGTAACTTACCTGCATAAACAGTGACAGCCACCATCATTCTGTCACTTTCTTTGTATTTCAGAGGTATCTTGTGGGACTTGACCAAAATCCTACTTTTGGGGTTACTATAGGGTGTGAATGACCTGGCACTAATATTAGTGACAAATGACATTAAGCAAGCTTGGCACCTGTCGATTTTGAAGTGAATTAATACCAAAAGGTACACACTCCATGTAATATATACTTCAGAGTGCACCAAAACTAATCTGCTTACTTTGAATTGCAGGGACATAATTGCAACAGAATATTTTTAGAAATATACAGTATGCAATTCCTAGAATTTGCATTAATTCTTTGAAAATAATGTTAGCTGTGTGAGAAGGAATGAACTATTTATTTTTAATATCACTTATTTAGTACTGACAATTATTCTTTTGTATTTACAGACATCCCTCATCCCTCTTAGTGGAAGTTATGTTCTAAGACAACATCTCTTAAGCACAAAATTTACTATGTAAAATCAAATCAACATATTTGCATGTACAGTATGTAGCACTTCCTTTCACCCTTATTGGCATACATAGTAAATGTGTTATAATAATTTGGTGGGTAATCTGAAAAAATGGTTAAAATCAATGTTAAAAAAAATCAATAAATAAAAAATTAAATAGTAGTGTAAAAGAAAAATCCTTTAACCTAATGCTAATGGTAATAGTACCTTAACTTTTGCTTAGTTTGAACTTGAATATAATATGGTTTTAACATAGATAATGGAAGATTCTGTTCCACCTTCTTTAAGTTAAATGGAATGGAATGTTCTTAATGTTAGTTTTGTGTGACAATAGAATAGACCTTAGTTCGAAGTTAGACAGCTAGAAAGAAACATGAATGGCTAGTTAGATATGCATTAACACTAGAATTACCAGAGCCTACGAAAAAACTCGTAATTCCGTCCCACCTTAAACTGCTTCTTAAATCCCTTCACACCTCTCCGCCAGCGCCCTTTGTCTTCTAAATGTGCTGATAAAGAGAAGCCGGCTATTCCATCCCCCCACCAATTTAGAACGTGCACGAACTTCTCTCAGCTCAGGCCTTGATTGAGTATCTGGGAGTGAAGTGGAGTTTTAGAGCGGAAATAATAGATCGTTGTTTGGAACACACGCATTTCATGTCTGTTCCGTTTCTACAGTAATCTGTGTCAACACATTGTTAAAACAGAAACTTTTTTATATTCTAGTAGTAGATGACAAAATGTAGGCATAAACTATATAATGTATGAAGCCTGAAGTCCAAATAGCAAAGAAACATTTTCACAAGAATAACACAATTGCACTTTTATTCAAACATATAACTGCAGAAACAAAAAGCCGCCTTAACATGCGACATTGACACCAGTTTACTGTAACTGACTCGTGGCTCAATAGACTCAGCCCCGCTTGGAATCAAGGGTCGGGTTCGATCCTCGCCCCTCCGTTTTGAGAAGTAAACTGCTCTTAGTCTTACTGTTTTAGAATAAAAGCATACTTTTGATTTCAGTCTGTAACAGCCGGTGCAGTTTATGATCCTTGTAAAGGTTAGCTTTTTTTTTTATTCACTTTTCACTCTCTCAGTCGCGTTCAGAATCAATCCATACAACCCCATCTGACACGGCTGTTTTCACTAAAGACGCGATATAGCTCTGCAGTGTACCACGATGCATACTAACGCAATCACCAACCCCGGTTCTGACACACAAACGCTGGCGAAGCTGCTTCTTCGTATCTCACCGTCACTTGCTTTTCTTTTATTCAGTTTTATTGAGTGTTCCTGCAGTCCCGCATGTTGCTGTATGCTTTTCTTTTGTACTACAGGACATGCAGAGGAAAGAATGGTAAAGACCAACTTCGGCTATATGCAATCATCAGACACTCCCCATCTGCCCGTGTCGTTCAAGCACAGGAACATATATTGGTGTAAAAGTATAACAAAAGTGCACTTTTATTCAAGTGCACTTTTCCATCGCTTTTCCTGTAAGAAGCAGTGTACACACTTCTCTCTATGCTGTGGTTTCTATTACACACCTGAAAGAAAGAGACAATATATGTGAAAATATAATCGCACTAATGCAATATTATTTGAAAACGAACAGCGTCAGATCGGGTGTGAATTTATGCAGGAACTGGAAATTCTCTGATGCGGGACCTTCCCCCAGGGAAGAAAGTACAGTGTCAGGTGCTCATTCAGTGTAATAGAAACCATAGCACAGAGAGGTGTGTACACTGCAACAAGTACCGTGTCGTAAATGTAGGAAGTACGGTCCTTGGGTGTGTGGAACTGTTAATATTTGAATGTGATGATTTCATATAGCACGGAATGAAAATCTGCACTTCTTAGCATTGCACCATGCAAGGTGTCCTATCAATCGCCTACTGTAACTTGCTTTCTTTTTCTTGGTTATACAGGTAGTTTTGAATAAAAGTGCACTTGTTTTGTTTGAGAAATGAAGTGTCTGCGTGCACTTTTCGTGGCATTACACGTGTATTTTTTGAGCATGCCCGTTTGAGCAGTATAAAAGTATTGAAAAGTATAACAAAACAACGGGCAGATGGGGAGTGTCTGATGATTGCATATAGCGCCGAACTTACTGCTCTTTACTATTCTCTCCTCTCGTGCCCTCGAGTACAAAAGAAACAGAATACAGCGCGCTATACTGTAGCTCTGCTGTACCACGATGCATACTAACGCCCCCACCGGTTCTGACACACAGGCGCTGGCGAAGCTGCCTTCTTCGTATCTCACCGTCACTTGATTTTCTTTTTATTCAGTTTTATTGAGTGTTCCTGCCAGTCCCGCATGTTGCTGTATGCTGGATAGAGAGAAGTGTGTACACTGCTTCTTACAGGAAAAGGCGATGGAAAAAGTGCACTTTTGTTATACTTTTACACCAATATATGTTCCTGTGCTTGAGCGACGGGCAGATGGGGAGTGTCTGATGATTGCATATAGCGCGAAGTTACTGGTCTTTACCATTCTTTCCTCTGCATGTCCTGTAGTACAAAGAAAAAGCATACAGCAACATGCGAGGGACTGGCAGGAACACTCAATAAAGCGAAAAGCAAGTGGCGGTGAGATACGAAGAAGGCAGCTTCAGCGTTTGTGTGTCAGAACCGGGGTGATTGTGCGTTAGTATGCATGCGTGGTACACTGCAGAGCTATAGCGGCGTCTTTAGTGAAAACAGCCGTGTCAGATGGGGTTGTATGGATTGATTCTGAACGCTACTGAGAGAGTGAAAAGTGAATAAAAAAAGCTAACCTTTACAAGGATCATAAACTGCACGGCTGTTACAGACTGAAATCAAAAGTATGCTTTTATTCTAAAACAGTAAGACAAGAGCAGTTTACTTCTCAAAACGGAGGGGCGCAGGATCGAACCCGCGACCCCTTGATTCCCAAGCGGGGGGCTGAGTCTATTGAGCCACGGAGTCAGTTATAGTAAACTGGTGTCAATGTAAGCATGTTAAAGGCGGCTTTTGTTTCTGCAGTTATATGTTTGAATAAAAGTGCAATTGTGTTATTCTTGTGAAAATGTTTCTTTGCTATATGGACTTCAGGCTTCATACATTATATAGTTTATGCCTACATTTTGTCATCTACTACTAGAATATAAAAAAGTTTCTGTTTTAACAATGTGTTGACACAGATTACTGTAGAAACGGAACAGACGTGAAATGCGTGTGTTCCAAACAACGATCTATTATTTCCACTCTAAAACTCCACTTCACTCCCAGATACTCAATCAAGGCCTGAGCTGAGAGAAGTTCGTGCACGTTCTAAATTGGTGGGGGATGGAATGGCCGGCTTCTCTTTATCAGCACATTTTAGAAGACAAAGGCGCTGGCGGAGAGGTGTGAAGGGATTTAAGAAGCAGTTTAAGGTGGGACGGAATTACGAGTTTTTTCGTAGGCTCTGGTAATTCTAGTGTTAAGGGAATATAGTTTTTTTTAACATTAAGTACTTAGGTCAAACTTTGGTCCTAGTGTATGTGATAACAAATAGAAACCTTAAGAAATTTAGACTAGGTACTTAAACATCAAGCAAAATTACCATTGACAAGAAGTTTCCTCTTTTTGCATGTATTACCAATTTTTTGCCTTATTTTTGGTGTAAGCACTTTGCTTTGAATATCACTAAAATCTTTTAAATTAAGACACATGGACCATGGAGTCCAAGGGCATGCCACAAAAATTCCTGCTGACACTTCAGTATGTGAGCAATGGTATGAGAATGCAGTCAGATTTCTTTTTGTGGGCACATACACACCGTCCAAATCTAAACACTAGCGTGGAGAGTCGCTTGCATACTGAAGAGTCTATAGCTGCAGGTGAAAGCTCCTGTTGCACCCTCCGCAACTGTTTTTGATCTTATTCAGGAAAAGATCACTAAAGTCACTTCAGTACACATGTATTGTGTTAGCATGCTCGTGTCGATCAAACACAGAAAGCTCTGCAGTCTGCTTGTGACTTTACACTGTAGGAAAACAAGTAAATAAATCAAGGTAAATAGCATTCAATCTGGCTTTTATATAAGTAACATATAAATGTTTCTTATGTAAAGA
Source organism: Polypterus senegalus (assembly GCF_016835505.1). Lineage (NCBI taxonomy): Eukaryota > Metazoa > Chordata > Cladistia > Polypteriformes > Polypteridae > Polypterus > Polypterus senegalus. Next base: position 5,490 of record NW_024379572.1, read on the forward strand.
CCATCACAAAGCACAATCACAAACAGGACTTTGCACGATACGTTGGCAAGCTCTATAAGCCGTGCTGTTTCGTTGCAAGACAGGTGTGGCTCAGACCGACTTCCAGGGTAACATCGGACCTCTTGCTGCATCCAAACGGTGCCATCTTTTGCCTTTACGCCTGGTGCAGCTGTGTTGTTATATGTGAGAGGACGTTTCTGTTATCTTGAGGAGGGCTTCTGTTATCTTTCTCCGATGCATAACCCTTGTCCTCATCTGAGTTTACCTCTGCAATAACACATCTTTATTTGAAAAAAGAGTGTCAGATCGGGTGAGCATGAACTTTTGGGATAGGAGTCAGCAGTTCTTACCGCTGTACTAAAAAAGAAGTCGCAACAATGAACCACACTAACCCGATTTCTTTTTTTTCGGTTATAGTCTTGAATAAAAGCACACTTGTTCTGTTATATTTGTATCTTTCGTGAAAGTGCATATTTGATATTTGGACTTCAGTCTTCACACATTATACACTTCATGTCAAAATCTTGTTGTTAGTACTAAAACATGAAAAAAGTTTGTCTTTAAGGTATATGTTCAACATTTCTTGCATTTCCTGTCATCCTACATTTACATAGATTTTTGTAGACATGGAACACACATGAAATGAATGTGTTCCAAATAACGATGTATTGTTTACACTATGGTACCTCACTCTCAGGTAAATCAAGGCTTGAGCTGGGATAGCTTTTTGCCGTTTCTGCAGCGGTGGGAGGATGGGATAGTAGGCTGCTTGCGCTTATTGACACATTTACAGAAAACATTGACGGAGAGGTGCGAACTTATTTATGGTGGGCCGGGTTTACAAGTTTTTTTGTAGGCTTTGGTAATTCTAGTGTTAATTGATCATAACTTATCAGATCCATGGAGATTTCTAAATCTAAACTTAAAAGCATATTCCTTCTTCTCACCAGTACATCATTATTACTGAAGAACTGATTATTTCTTTATAGATAACAATTTCTTGCCCGTGATCAAATCTTGCAAATATGCTATTGTTATCTCCGACCATGTCCCTCTGACCATGGAGCTCACATCACTATGCCCCACATACTCATCTTGCTGCTGGCATCTTAACCCCCTGTTATTAGGTGCAAAGAACAGAATTTATATCCAAGCAAACTGAAGAGACAAATGCATCCTCAGAGGCTTCTGCAGGAATATTCTGGGAAACTCTGAAAGCATTTTTAAGAGGACAGATTATCTAATATCTCTCCCACAAAAATAAATTGGAAATCAAGAAGTTCTCAGAGATTATCAGTGAAATTACCAGAATAGATCAAGAATATGCCAGGTCTCCAAATGAGGCACTTTTTTGGAAAAGACAGGCTTTGCCATCAGAACTCAACCTTTAGACAACAAAAGAAACAGAACAACTCATTGAACACGGAGAAAAGGCTAATAAGATCTTAGCTCAACAAATCCATAAGCAGGAAGTTCACACAGATGGAGAGAGAACCATTGGTGATAAAAATATAATGCACACATTTAGAGACTACTATAAGTTCTTATATTCTACTCAGTTTAAAGAATACAAGGCACAACCTAATGTGTTTTTGATACATTATGGATAGCACAGCTAGATACTCTCAGTGCAGAGGAATTACTAGACACTATAAACTCATTTCAGAGTGGGAAAGCACCAAGTCCTGATGGCTCCCCTGATGAATTTTATAAAATCCAATCATGTTAGCCCTCATTTTATTTGCAAGTTTTGTAGCAGCCAGAGATGATACAATTCTATCTCAAAATTTCACCAAGCATTACTTACTGTTTTTCCTAAGTAAAATAAGGACTTATTACAATGTGCATCATACAGATCAATCTCACTTCTGAATAATAATGTTAAGATACTCTCCCAATATAAAGTAATTTATATATATTCACCCATAAAGTCCAACACTCCAGAGATCTAATTATCTTTGGATGCAGAAAAAGCATTTAATATGGTTGAATGGGATTACCTATTCACTACTTTGCATAAATTTGGGTTTGACCCTAACATATGTCCATGGATAAAACTACTGCATATCAGTCCAGAAGCTTCAGTTTGTATTAATAACACTATCTCAACTACTTCACACTAGAACATGGAACTAGACAAGATTTCCCCTTGTCACCACTGCAATTTGCAGTCTTCATTGGCTGTTCACTTTTGAATCAGCCACAGAGGTTGCGCAAACCAGTATGTTTTTTTCATTCCGCTCCCAAGGTTACATCAGGAAAGGCGTAAAATCGTGCCAGATCAACATGCAGAAAACAATACAGATTTCCATACTGGATCGGTCGAGTCCTGGGTTACAACAACCACCACCAGTAGTGTTAGCCAACAGGGTGCTTGTGGAAATTGGGCTACTGTTGGCCGAAGGAGAAGAAGGGGGGGGGAGACATGTCCAGAGGAAAGAGGAGAGGAGGAAGATAAAAAAAGTGGAACTGAGGGTAGGAACTTTGAATGTTGGCAGTATGACTGGTAAGGGGAGAGAGTTAGCCGATAAGATGGAGTGAAGGAAGGTTGATATATTGTATGAGAAAGAGAGTAAATGGAAGGGGGTGGGGGTTATTCTGAAGGAACAGCGTTTTAAGAGTGTTTTGGAAGTGAAAAGAGTGTTAGACATAGTAATGATTATGAAGCTAGAAATTGGAGGTGTGATGATGAATGTTGTCAGTACATATGCCCAACAAGTTGGGTCTGCGATGGATGAGAAAGAAGATTTCTGGAGTGAGTTGGATGAAGTAATGGACATTTTGGTGAAAGGAACAGAGGAGACGAGGAGGTGATGGATAGGCATGGAGTCAAGGAGAGGAATGAAGAAGTTCAGATAAGTGGTGGGTGTGGTGAATACGTATTTTAAGAAGAGGGAGGAACATAGAGTGACATACAAGAGTGAAGGAAGTTGCACACAGGCATACTATATCCTATGCAGAAGAGTCAATCTGAAGGAGATTAAAGACTGCAAATTGGTGGCAGGGGAAAGTGTAGTTAGACAGCATAGGATGGTGGTCTGTAGAATGATATTGGAGATCAAGAAGAGGAGTAGAGTGAGGGCAGAGTCAAGGATCAAATGGTGGAAGTTGAAAAAGGAAGACTGAAAGGTTGAGTTTAGGGAGGAGGTAAGACAGGCACTGGGTGGAAGTGAAGAGTTACCACATAGCTGGGCAACTGCAGCAGAAGTAGTAAGGGTGACAGCAAGAAGGGTGTTTGGCATGACATCTGGACAGAGGAAGGCGGAAAAGGATACCTGGTGGTGGAATGGGAAAGTTCAGGAGAGTATAGAAAAGAAGAGGATGGCAAAGAAGTGGGATAGTTAGAGAAATGCAGAAAGTAGAGATACAATGAGATAAGGCGTAAGATGAAGAGAGAGGTGGCAAAGGCTAAAGAAAAGGTGTATGATGAACTGTATGAGAGGTTAAGCACTAAGGAAGGAGAAAAGAACCTGTACCAACTGGCTAGACAGAGAGACTGAGCTGGGAAAGATGTGCAGTAGGTTAGGGTGATAAAGGATAAAGATAGAAACATACAAGCGAGGAGGGTGTGTTAAGCAGATGGAAAGAGTACTTTGAGAAGCTGATGAATGAAGAGAATGAGAGAGACAGAGAGAAGGTTGGATGATGAAGATAGTGAATCAAGTAGTGCAACAGATTAGCAAGGAGGAAGTAAGGACAGCTATGAAGAGGATGAAAAATGGAAAGGCTGTCAGTCCAGATGGCATACTTGTGGAAGCATGGAGATGTTTAGGAGAGATGGTAGTGGAGTTTTAACCAGACTGTTTAATGGAATCTTGGAAAGTGAGAGGATGTCTGAGGAGTGGAGAAGTAGTGTACTGGTACCTATTTTTAACAATAAGGGGGATGTACAAAACTGTAGTATCTACAGGGGAATAAAATTGATGAGCCACAGCATGAAGTTATGGGAAAGAGTAGTGGAAGCTAGGTTAAGAAGGGAGGTGATGATTAGTGAGCAGCAGTATGGTTTCATACCAAGAAAGAGGACCACAGATGCAATGTTTGCTCTGAGGATGTTGATGGACAGTATAGAGAAGGCCAGAAGGAGTTACATTGTGTCTATGTGCACCTGGAGAAAGCATATGACAGGGTGCCACGAAAGGAACTGTGGTATTGTATGAGGAAGTCAGGAGTGGCAGAGAAGTTTGTAAGAGTTGTACTGGATATGTACAAGGGAAGTGTGACAGTGGTGAGGTTTGCAGTAGGAGTGATGGATGCATTCAAGTTGGAGGTGGGATTACATCAGGGATCGGCTCTAAGCCCCTTTTTATTTGCAATGGTGATGGACAGGCTGACAGATGAGATTAGACAGGAGTCCCCCAGGACAATGATGTTTTTTTGATGACATTGTGATCTGTAACGAGAGTAGGGAGCAGGTTGAGGAGACCCTGGAGAGGTGGAGATATGCTCTAGAGAGGAGAGGAATGAAGGTCAGTAGGAACAAGACAGAATACATGTGTGTGAATGAGAGAAAGGTCAGTGGAATGTTGAGGATGCAGGCAGTAGAGTTGGCGAAGGTGGATGAGTTTAAATACTTGGAATCAACACTACAAAGTAATGGGAATTGTAGAAGAGAATGCAAGGAGGGTGGAATGGGTGGAGAAGAGTGTCAGGAGTGCTTTGTGACAGACGGTTATCAGCAAGAGTGAATGGGAAGGTCTACAGAACGGTAGTGAGACCAGCTATGTTATATGGGTTTGGAGAAGTTGGCACTGACCAGAAAGCCAGAGAAAGAGCTGAAGGTGGCAGAGTTAAAGATGCTAAGATTTGCATTGGATGTGATGACAATGGACAGGATTAGAAATGAGTACATTAGAGGGTAAGCTCAGGTTGGAAGGTTGGGAGACAAGGTCTTAGAGGTCTTAGAGGCGAGATTGCATTGGTTTGGACATGTGTAGAGGAGAGATGCTGGGTATATAGGGAAAAGGATGTTAAGGACAGAGCTGCCAGGCAAAACGAAAAGAGGAAGGCCTAAGAGAAGGTTTATGGATGTGGTGAGAGAGGACATGCAGGCGATGGGTGTAACAGAGCAAGATGCAGAGGACATGAAGATATGGAAAAAGATGATCCGCTGTGGCAACTCCTAACGGGAGGCGCCAAAAGAAGAAGAAGTTTGGCTGTTCACTTTCGAAATGCATCAGAGATAAAAGGGATTTTCAGAGATGGACTTGAGCAGAAAATATCACTATATGCAGATGATATGGTACTGCATATATCAGCCCCACATAATTTAATGCCTTCAGCTCTAACTGTACTAGTAGAATTTCAAAAGGTATCTGGAATTTGTTCAATTAATTTGAACAAAATTGTGCTTTTGCCAGTGAATTCTCCAGTAAACAGCATTAGATTGGACACCTTCCCTGTTATCATTGCAGATCTGTTTAACTATCTAGGGTTAAACATCACAAGTAAATATAAACTCTTTTTCGACAAAGTTTTGCTGTTTTCATGGCCAAAATCAAACAAGACATAGATGGTCTACCTTCCATTTTACTTTAGCAGGGAGAATTAACACTATCAAGATGAATATCTGTTTCTATTTCAAAAAATGCCCATATATATTTACAAATCTTCCATCCATCCATTTTCTAACCCGCTGAATCCAAATAGAGGGTCACGGGGGTCTGCTGGAGCCAATCCCAGCCAACACAGGGCAAAAGGCAGGAACCAATCCCGGGCAGGGTGCCAACCCACCGCAGGACACACACAAACACATCCACACACCAAGGCCAATTTAGAATCATCAATCCACCGAACTTGCATGTCTTTGGATTGTGGGAGGAAACCGGAGTGCCCGGAGGAAACCCACGCAGACACGGGAGAACATGCAAACTCCACTAGGGAGGACCCAGGAAGTGAACCCGGGTCTCCTAACTGCGAGGCAGCAGTGCTACCACTGCACCACCGTGCCGCCCTTAACAAATCTTTTTTTTAAGAAATTAGATTCAATCATAACCTAATTTATTTGGAATTTGAAATATCCACGCATCCAAAGGGTGACCTTACAACGACCTAAATCAGAAGGTGGCATGGCTTTACCTAATTTTCAATTTTATTACTGGGCAGCAAACTTACAAGCTATAAAACCTGGACACTGGCACAAATAGATGAACACACACTAGCTTGGTCTGCAATTGAAATTAAATCCTGCAGTACCTCTTCATATTCCTTGCTTTGTATACCAGTAAATACAAGTTATTATCAATATACTAACAACCCAATTGTCCTTCATTCACTCAGAATATTTAGGAGAGATGGCAGTGGAGTTTTAACCAGACTGTTTAATGGAATCTTGGAAAGTGAGAGGATGTCTGAGGAGTGGAGAAGTAGTGTACTGGTACCTATTTTTAACAATAAGGGGGATGTACAAAACTGTAGTAACTACAGGGGAATAAAGCTTGCCGGTGTGAATACTACAATAAATGTATTACTAGTGTACTGATATAAGCAATTGACTATAATAAGTGTGTGTGTGTAAGGAAGAATATTTAAAGCAGGGTGACAGCAACTGTTAACAAAAGAATGTTTTCTAATTTCCTAAAAGCAACCATTAGTAAAAGAATATTCAAATTTTCTGTGCCTCAGAATAAAAATGTGATGACATACAAAAAATACTGTAAAAAGAGGAAACACTGAAGCATGTGTAAAATTATTTTGAAAAAGGGTACAGAGTGGTAAAAAAAACTATATAAACAGCTTGAAGATGGGGAAGTTAGAGTTGTTCTGACTTGCAAACAGTTCCATACTACTCACATGTTTATTTATTCTTTAATAAACTAACATTGATTAATTGCACTCTTGTCTTCCTCGCGTCTTTCTTTCACACCGGTCCTATCCACTTATTTCTTCCAAAAAAACATCAAGTCAAATTTTGAAAGTCCCTAAAGTCTTATTGTCTACCACACTCCTTGGTAGCTTATTCCAAGTGTCTATCATTCTCTGTATAAAGAAAAACTTCCTCCTGCAAAATCTTCCCTTCACAATTTTCAAACTGTGTGTCGGTGTTCTTGACGAACTCATTTTAAAATAACAGTCTCGATCCACTGTACTAATTCCCTTAATAATTTTAAACACCAATCATGTCACCTCTTAGTCTTCTTTTGCTTAAACTGAAAAGGGTCAGCTCTTTTAATCTTTCCTCGTAATTTATACCCTGTAGCCCTGTAATTAGCCTGCCTAGTTGCTCTTCTCTGGACATTTTCTAACTCTGCTATATCCTATTGGTAGCCTGGAGACCAAAACTGCACACAGTACTCCAGATGAGGTCTCACCAGTGTGTTATAAAGTTTGGGCATAACTTCCTTGGACTTGTACTCCACACCAAGGTTATTATATTTTTGTCTTTTTATATTAGTTTTTATTTCTAGATTTTTTCTGACCTTCATCCATCCATCCATCCTCTTCCGCTTATCTGGGGTCGGGTCGCGGGGGCAGTAGCTTGAGCAGAGAAGCCCAGACTTCCCTCTCCCCGGCCACTTCTTCCAGGAGAATCCCAAGCCGTTCCCAGGCCAACTGGGAGACATAGTCCCTCCAGCGTGTCCTTGGTCTTTCCCGGGGCTTCCTCCCGGTTGGACGTGCCCGGAACACCTCACCAGGGAGGCGTCCAGGAGGCATCCTGATCAGCTGCCCGAGCCACCTCATCTGACTCCTCTTGAGACCTTTTCTGACCTTACTTGGAAATTTAATTTAGTTTTCCTTCATCATGTATTTTTAGTTTTAATTTAGTCTTTTTTCAGAAAGACATTTCTATTTTATTTTTATATCTATTAGTTTCAATTTTAGTTATGTAGTGAGCAGTCAAGCAAAATGACACCTTTTATTGGGTAACAAAAAAGATTACAATCTGCAAGCTTGCAAGACAACTCAGGCCCCTTCTCACTACATTCATAATGGCTAACACAGTATAACACCCTAGCTTTAGTTTTAGTAATTATGACATGGAACGCCTATGGTGTTTAGTTTTGTGTCACAATCAGAGAGAACTGCACACTTAACGGATTTGGATATGAGTTTAATGTTAATGGAAGCTTACTACATTACATAGTATACTATCTGGTTTTCTTTTTTGTCTGATTAAAACATGCAGAATCAAAACCAGATACTGAATATAAACAATTCTACATAATTTTATAATTTTTAAATATATTTTCTGTGTCATTTGTGCTGAATAAATCTGTGTTGACAGTTGCCACGTTTTATTTTTTCCTTTTATTAATCAGAATGGGCCAATGTGTAATGAAATTTAGGTGAATTTTAAAGTTTGAGGGCTTTTTACTCTGAATGTCTACAGCACACAACATATCCTGCTCCAAGACAATGTACTTATAATGAATGCCTTCAATATTGCATTCAAAAATGTCCCATACTGGGCTTTGTTATTTTTTACCAGCCATATTGATCTCTGATTCCCTCTCAAGCTCATACAATTTATAAATGGAATTTTGCCACCTGCATCCCTGAAAAGATACAAAAAATCAGAAAACAGATTCTACTGTACTGTGTAATGTGTAGCTCAAAGTTAAGTGATGAATCAAACAAAACACCAAGATTTCTGACAACAGGATCAGGTTCGACAAGTGTACCATCAACAGAAATAGAGAAACTGGATGCCTTAGAAAGTTGGGATTTTGAACCTACCAGTAACACTTCAGTTTTATTGGCATTAAGTTTGAGAAAGTTATTTTCTATCCATGATCAGTGATGCAGTCAGTGAGTGTGCTGGGAGGTGAATCTGTAGGTGAGCCTGTACTAAGATATAACTGTATATCGTCTGCATAACAGTGGAAGTTAAGGCCATGTCTATGAATAATCTGAACAAAAGGAAGGATATAAAGTAGAAAAAGTAATGACCCAAGAACTGAACACTGAGGGACACCATGCAACACAGGTGAGGTGGAGGATTTATATCGGCTGAGTGAGAAAAACTGTTGCCTATTAGAAAGATATGATGTGAGCCATTGAAGGGCTAAGCCAGAGATGCCTACAGCAGAGAGACGAGACCAGAGAAGATCATTGACTAAATGGAGAAAAGCTGTCTCGGTACTGTGCTCTGTACGAAAGCTAGACTGAAAAGGCTCATAGAGTATACAGTGGAACGTCGGTTTGCGAGCATAATTCATTCCGGAAACGTGCTCGCAGTCCAAAGCACTCATATATCAAAGTGAATTTCCTCATAAGAAATAATGGAAACTCAGATGATTCGTTCCACAACCCAAAACTATTCATATAAAAATGATTAATACAAAATATAAAGTGAAAACACATAATACAAATTAATCTGCACTTTACCTTTGAAAAGAGTCATGGCTGGAGTGAGTGAGTTTCTAAACTCTTGTGGGATTCCACCCAATGGGACAACACGCGGAAGAATGTCCCAAAGCAATCGCAGTCTCCCAGCAAAGTAGCAGAGAGACACACACACACACACACACACGAGAGAGAGAGAGAGAGAGAGACACGTGCGTGCGAGACAGACCCTCTCTCTCTCTCTCTCTCACTCACTCACTCACTCACTCACACACACACACACACCCGCGCACATGAGAAGAACCATCAGCTCAGTTGTGATCACATGACGCTAAGCAGACAAAGCGTATTCATACTTCTCATATTGCAAGACCTTGCTCGTTTATCAAGTCAAAATTTATTAAAAATTTTAGCTCATCTTGCAAAACACTCGTAAACCAAGTTACTCGCAAACCGAGGTTCCACTGTATTATCTAGAAGAAAAGCATTGAGTTGTGTAGCAACCACACGTTCAATCACCTTAGCCAAAAAAGGGAGATTAGAGATAGGCCTGCAACAGGAGAGAAAGGAAGGATCCAGATCAGGTTTTTTAAGGACTTGGGTAACTGCAGCAGTTGAGGGCAGTAGGGACAAAACCTCAAATGAAACATGCATTTACCAGTAAGGCAACAGGAATACTAATTATGGACAAGAATGTCTTAAGCAGAGTAGTGGGGGCAGGATCAAGCAGACAGGAGGAGGAATTAGACTTATTAATAAGTTTAGAGATGGCAAGAGAGTCAACAGGGAAGAAACAAGTGAGACTTGATGATGGAGATGGCAGATCAGAATGAGTGAGTGATTGAGGTGTGGAGGGGAAACTGTGATAGATCTGGTCATTTCTGGTATTAAAGAAATGTAAGAAATCCTGACACTGTTCAGCTGTATTGGGGCATGCTAGAGGAGGGGGTTGAAGGAGTTTATTAACAGTTATAAAAAGAGTTCTAGGCCTAGTCTTAGCGCCATTTATGAGAGAGGAATAATAGCTAGAGCGAGCAGTGTTAAGGGCATCCCTATATTTAAGTATGCGTTCAGTGTAAAGCTGTGAATAAACCATGAGGCCCATTTTCTCATAAAGCCATTCAAGATGCCAGCTAGTGGCTTTCATAACAACAACAACATTTATTTATAGCACATTTTCATACAAACAATGTAGCTCAAAATGCTTTACATGCTGCTAACATGCTGTTATAAAGGGAAACAATGTTTTCAGGAGAGGGAAGACTATGCAATTCAGAAAGAGACGAAGACAGAAGGGAAGCAGCAAGCAAATCAGAATTAACAGACCTAATGTTGAGATAGAAGACAGACTTTTTCTTGACAGATGTAGTGGTAATAATACTAAAGTTACTTCAATAAGCTTATGATCAGAAATACCAGAGAGTGAACCTAAGACAGAGCCATTATTCAAACCATTTGAACAAAGCAAGTGAAGAATATGACCTTGAGTATGAATATAAGTATAATGCTATGCGTGCTCCAGCAGATGCTACTGCTATGCAAGCATTGTACTGTTTATACTTGCATGTGTACTTTACGTAAATCTGGAAAATTCTACTAAGTGACAGTGCAAGATATCATCACAGTCAGTAAACATTCTGCTTCATTCTGTTCTGAATTGCCTGAAAGATCCATTAAATTACGAGGAACACCTTGCCACAATATCTCTAAGAATGATGGACGTTTAATGATTACAAATTGTTCTATCATGGTGTGGATGGGAGGAGAAATGGGGTAGGAGTTATTCTGAAGGAACAACATGTCAAGAGTGTTTTGGAGGTGAAAAGAGTTTCAGGCAGAGTAATGATTATGAAACTGGAAATTGGAGGTGTGCTGATGAATGCTGTTAGTGCATATGCACCACAAGTTGGGTTTGCAATGGGTGAGAAAAGAAGATTTTTGGAGTGAGTTGGATGAAGTGCTAAGATTTGCACTGGATGTGACAAGGATAGATAGGATTAGAAATGAGTACAGAGTACTATGCAGAGGACAGAAAGATAAGGAAGAAGATGATCCCCTGTGGCAACCCCTAACGGGAGCAGCTGAAAGAAGAAGACTATACTTTCTCATACTTCGCATATGAGAGAGTAAAAACGATTTCTCCTGTACAAACTGGCAGGTGAATTACTGTCAAAAAAAGCAGGCACCTGAAAAATAAACTGAAGTGTTAGTCACTTGTGATTTTTCTGTCCATATGGTAAAGTTTTTGACAAGCACATTCCAATTTCAGGCATGTGAATTACATCTTGATATACAACAGCCGCAAAGAAATACAGAACAGTAAATCACTTTCTATTTTACGTGCCCGTATTCAGCTTGCTCTGTCACCACAAATGCTGTGTGAACACCTGCCCTCCGTCACCAGCTGTCATTTACTGGATGAATATATGCGTGTGGCTCGTGGTGGATTACTTTATGTTTTAGAGTTAAAAGTTACAAGGATTAAAGACTAACGACAAGAATATTCATTTAAAAACAAAAACTAAAAATATTTTTAGTAAATGATTATTTTATTTCAGTTAGTCTTTCCGGCTACTTTAATAGTTTTGTTTAGATTTAGTTTTTCATTTCGGTTTTGATAATTATTTTATTTCAGATTTCAAAAGTGTTTTTTTAATAATAGTTTCAGTTTTGATTTTAGTTTTCGTTAACTATAATAACCTTGCTCCACACATCGTGCTCTATAACCTAACATTCTGTTTACCTTAATGGCTTCTGAACACTGTTGGGAAGTCGACAGCTTAGAGTCCACTGTGACTCCTAAATCCTCCTCATAAGGTATACTCTCGATTTTCAGACTGCCCATTGTATATTCAAACCTAACATTACAAACACTACATTTACTTCCAATGTGTAATACTTTACATTTATTGACATTAAACATCATCTGCCACAAATCTGCCCAAGCCTGTATGCTATCCGTGTCCTTCTGGTAATGATATAGCGGATTAAAAATTATCTGCTAATCCACCTATCTTGATATCATCAGAAAAATGAACCATCTTGTTACGTATATTCCTACCTAAATCATTTATATACAGTGGTGTGAAAAACTATTTGCCCCCTTCCTGATTTCTTATTCTTTTGCATGTTTGTCACACAAAATGTTTCTGATCATCAAACACATTTAACCATTAGTCAAATATAACACAAGTAAACACAAAATGCAGTTTTAAATGATGGTTTTTATTATTTAGGGAGAAAAAAATCCAAACCTACATGGCCCTGTGTGAAAAAGTAATTGCCCCATGAACCTAATAACTGGTTGGGCCACCCTTAGCAGCAATAACTGCAATCAAGCCGCTTGTGATAACTTGCAATGAGTCTTTACAGCGCCTGGAGGAATTTTGGCCCACTCATCTTTGCAGAATTGTTGTAATTCAGCTTTATTTGAGGGCTTTCTAGCATGAACCGCCTTTTTAAGGTCATGCCATAGCATCTCAATTGGATTCAGGTCAGGACTTTGACTAGGCCACTCCAAAGTCTTCATTTTGTTTTTCTTCAGCCATTCAGAGGTGGATTTGCTGGTGTGTTTTGGGTCATTGTCCTGTTGCAGCACCCAAGATTGCTTCAGCTTGAATTGACGAACAGATGGCCGGACATTCTCCTTCAGGATTTTTTGGTAGACAGTAGAATTCATGGTTCCATCTATCACAGCAAGCCTTCCAGGTCCTGAAGCAGCAAAACAACCCCAGACCATCACACTACCACCACCATATTTTACTGTTGGTATGATGTTCTTTTTCTGAAATGCTGTGTTCCTTTTATGCCAGATGTAACGGGACATTTGCCTTCCAAAAAGGTCAACTTTTGTCTCATCAGTCCACAAGGTATTTTCCCAAAAGTCTTGGCAATCACTGAGATGTTTCTTAGCAAAATTGAGACGAGCCCTAATGTTCTTTTTGCTTAACAGTGGTTTATGCCTTGGAAATCTGCCATGCAGGCCGTTTTTGCCCAGTCTCTTTCTTATGGTGGAGTCGTGAACACTGACCTTAATTGAGGCAAGTGAGGCCTGCAGTTCTTTAGACGTTGTCCTGGGGTCTTTGTGACCTCTCGGATGAGTTGCCTCTGCGCCTTGGGGTAATTTTGGTCGGCCGGCCACTCCTGGGAAGGTTCCCCACTGTTCCATGTTTTTGCCATTTGTGGATAATGGCTCTCATTGTGGTTCGCTGGAGTCCCAAAGCTTTAGAAATGACTTTATAACCTTTACCAGACTGATAGATCTCAATTACTTCTGTTCTCATTTGTTCCTGAATTTCTTTGGATCTTGGCATGATGTTTAGCTTTTGAGGTGCTTTTGGTCTACTTCTGTGTCAGGCAGCTCCTATTTAAGTGATTTCTTGATTGAAACAGGTGTGGCAGTAATCAGGCCTGGGGGTGGCTACGGAAATTGAACTCAGGTGTGATACACCACAGTTAGGTTATTTTTTAACAAGGGGGCAATTACTTTTTCACACAGGGCAATGTAGGTTTGGATTTTTTTTCTCCCTAAATAATAAAAACCATCATTTAAAAACTGCATTTTGTGTTTACTTGTGTTATATTTGACTAATGGTTAAATGTGTTTGATGATCAGAAACATTTTGTGTGACAAATATGCAAAAGAATAAGAAATCAGGAAGGGGGCAAATAGTTTTTCACACCCCTGTATACTAAAAATAGCAGCGGCCCTGGCACTAATTTTGATACTTTGACAAGAAAAGAAACAGAACGGCTTATTTTAAAATTGCACATCATTACTATGAACATGGAGAAGAGGCTAATAAGATCTTAGTTCAACAAATCCACAAGCAAGAAGTTCGCAATGCAACATTAGTAATTACCAACACAGATGCATATAAAATCATTGACCATAAAAATATAATGCACATATTTAGAGAGTACTGTAGCTGCGATTACCCAAAATTACCAAAATTCAGCAGTTTGCAAATGGGATTGAGAAAAAGCTTGACACATCGAAATGATTCCACAGACAAAATATCTTTTTTAAAAAACTTTAGTAAAAATAGAAAGCAAAACGGTTCACACAAAAAGAGAACATTGATATAACAAAAAAAAAAAGAAAAAAAGAAAAGTTCTTGTTTAAGAGAAGTTCTGTTTAAAGCTTATAAATCACCCCCGACCCCGGAGAAAGACAGCATGGCCAGCAGAATAAAACTTAAACCTAGTAGAAATATGTAAATACATAAATTAATAAAAGAATATAGTTAAAAAAGAGAATAGGGAGAGAATCTGCTTCCTCAGTGCTTTAAAAGCTTATTCTAAAATGCTATTGATTAGATCCTGCCAAGTTTTGAAAAATGTCTGCACAGATCCTCTAAGTGAGAATTTCAAATAATATATAACATCATTTACCCACTGACTTAAAATGGGAGAGTTAGGATTCTTCCAGTTAAGCAAGATAAGTCTGTGCCAGTAGTGTAGTAAAAGCAATGACAGTTTGATTGTCCTTCTCCACTCCACTTTAAGCCCATCTGGAAGTACCCCAAACATAGCTGTTAATGGGTTAGGAGGGATTGTGACTCCAAGGTTGTCTGACAGGCATTTAAAATTTTTGATCCAGAATGATGTTAATTTGATGCAGGCCCAAAACATGTGACCCAGTGAGGCTGGAACTTGATTGCAGCGTTTGCAGGTTGGATCTTACCATGGAAACATTTTGGACAATTTTAAGCAAGACAGATGTGCTCAATATATAATTTAGAGTTGAATAATTGTATGCTTTGCGCATATGGAGCTCGAGTGAATTCTCTGCATTGCTACTTTCCACTTCTTTTCTGATACAGTATGTTGAGGGAGAGATCCTTTTCCCATTGTCCTATTGGATCTTTGAAAGGGAGGGACTGTAAAATGATTTTATATATTGCAGAGATGCTGTCTAAGTCCTTGAAACTGATAATATATTTTCCAGCATAGACAGAGGTAAAAGGTGAGAAAAACTGGGCAGGTTCTGTTAAGCAAAGCTTCTAATTTGAAGATAGTGAAAGAAATGTGTTTCTGGAAATTTAAATTTAGAATGTACTTGTTTGTAGGATGCAAAGACGTTGTCTATGTACAGATCTCTAAGTGATTTAATTTCAAATGTTTTCCAGACATTAAAAACTGCATAAGTTAAGGTGGTTCTTGTGCAGAGGTGCCACAGATAAAAGATTCTTAAAAAGCTTCCTACATTGGTTCCATATTCTGAGTGAGTGAAGGACTATTGGGTTATTATTAGCAATAATTTGCATTTATTGGGCTTCAAAGCAAGGAATTTAAAGAGGAACTGCAGGATTTTATTTCTATTGCAGACCAAGCCTGTAAATGTTCTTCTATTTGTGTCAATGTCCAGGTTTTTATATATTGTATGTTTGCTGCCCAGTAGTAAAACTGAAAGTTAGGTACAACCGTGCCACCTTCTGCCTTTGGCCTTTGTAGGGTCACTCTTTGGATACTTGGATGTTTTGAATTCCAAATAAATGTGGTTATAGTTGAATCTAATTTCTTAAAGAATGACTTATTGATGTATATTGGAATATTTTGTAATACAAAGAAACGCTTAGGGAGGATATTCATCTTAACAGTGTTAATTCTTCCAGCTAAAGTGACATGAAGGGTTGACCATCTATGCAAGTCTTGCTTGATTTTTTCCATACAAACAGCAAAATTTTGTTGACAGCTTTATGTTTACTGGTGATGTTTACTCCTAGATATTTAAACTGATCTGCAATGATAAAAAGTAAGGTGTCCAATCTAATTTTGTGTGCTTGAAAATTAACTGGAAAGAGGAAACTTTTAGTCAAATTAATTCTGAGACCAGAAGTCTTTTGAAATTCTGTTAGTGCTGTTAGGACTGCAGGCACCGTATTTTGTGGGTCTCATGTATACAGGACCATATCATCTGCATGTAGAGACATTTTCTGTTCAAGTCCTTCTCTGATAATCCCCTTTATCTCATAAGCAGTTCAACCATTAAAAACGGTCTGAAAACCGTATGCTATCCCATTTCAATGCTGTAAATGGGTCTTTCTGTCCCTGCTAGCAATGGGATCTATTCTGAACAACAACTGACTCAATTAACACACTATATCTTAGTTATACTAAGAAAGTTCAATCTCTTATTAACTTACAGGGGGTAAAGGCAATACCATTCTCTATTACTATGAAAGAAAATTAAATTCTATTCAAATTAAGCTTAACACTAATAAGAGCTTAACTGAAAGCTTTAACTTTCTGAAGATTGGTTCTTACAAGTACTATAAATCCTTATATTCTACACAGTTTAAAGAATACATGACACAATCTAATGAGTTTTTGATGCATTACAGATACCACAGCTAGATAATCTCAGTGCAGAGGAACTGGATAAACCTCTGATGTTCCCAGAATTACTAGACGCTATAAACTGACTTCCAAGTGGGAAAGCTGCAGGCTCTGATGGCTACCCTTTTGAAATACATATAAAAAATTAAATTAAGAGACAATAAAATTCCATGTCAATGTTTTCACCAAGCATTAATAACTGTCATTCCTAAGAAAAATAAGGACTTATCACAGTGTGCATCATACAGACCAATGTCACTTCTTAATGATGATGTTAAGATACTCTCCAAAGTTCTAGCTAGGATTGTAAAAGTGCTTGCTTTGGTAATATCACAAGACCAAACCATATTTATTAAAGGCAACTACTTAGATTACAATCTTCAATGCCTGTTTAATTTAATATATTCACCCATAAAGTCTAACACCTAAGAGATCTTATCTTTGGAAGGAAAAAATTTGATATTTTTGAATGTGACTGCCTATTCACAATATTACACAAACCTGGTTTCGGCCCAAATATATGTACATTAATTGAATTACTATATACCAGTCCAGAAGCTTTGTTTTGTATTAACAGCATTACCTCAGAATATTTCGAACTATAAGTACTAGACAAGGATGCCCCTATCACCACAGCTCTATGCAATTGCCATTGAGACATTGGCTGTTCACTTTTGAAATGCATTTGAAATAAAGAGATTATCAGAAAAGAACTTGAACAGAAAATATCACTATATGCAGATAATATTGTACTCTATAATCAGACCCAAAATATTCTGTGCCAGCAGTCTTAACAGCAATAGAAGAATTCCAAAATGTACTGAAAATGAATTTCAATAAAAGTGTGCTTTTTCCAGTTCACAATATTATACTGGACACCTTCCTATTTATCAAATTCAGATCAGTTTAAATACCTAGGGGTAAATATCACAAGTAAATATAAATCTCATTTAAAATCC
The DNA here is from genome assembly GCF_016835505.1 of Polypterus senegalus. NCBI lineage: Eukaryota > Metazoa > Chordata > Cladistia > Polypteriformes > Polypteridae > Polypterus > Polypterus senegalus. Next base: position 23,075 of record NW_024379572.1, read on the forward strand.
TTCAGTATGTTTCTATATTCCTTACTTTGTATCCCAGTAAATATAAATTATTGTCAATACACTAATAATCCAGTTGTCCTTCATTCACTCAGAATACGGAATCAATGTAGGAAACACTTGTATCTGTTGCACCTCTACACAATAACCACCTTTTCCACCCACTCAAACTTACACAGTTATTTAATGTTTGAAAAAAAATAATTTAACAGACTTAGAGACTTGTACATAGATAATGTATTTGCATCCTACAGACAATAATACTTCAAATGTAACATCCCATCAACACAATTTTCCACTACTTCCAAATTAGAAGCTTTGCTAAATGGAATCTACCTGATTTTCTTCACCTCCCACCTATTTCTATTCCAGAAGAAATATTTATCAGTCTTGAAGATTCAGGCAGTATTTCTATCTATACTAATAAAAGGCAAAGCCCTCACTGACTGACTGACTGACTCACTCACTGACTCACTCATCACTAATTCTCCAACTTCCCGTGTAGGTAGAAGGCTGAAATTTGGCAGGCGTATTCCTTACAGCATACTTACAAAAGTTAAGCAGGTTCCATTTCGAAATTCTACATGTAACGGTCATAACGGTCGACAACGTCTGCGATGTTGAACTTTCTTATTCATGGCCCGATCTTCACAAAACTTGGTAGGCGGCTTCCCTGCGCTAACCGAAACCAATGTACATACTTATTTCGGTGGTATGATGCCACTGTCGGCCGCCATATTAAACTTTCCAACGTCACTTATTCTCCAACTTCCCGTGTAGGTAGAAGACTGAAATTTGGGATGCTCATTCCTTACAGTTTACTTACAAAAGTTAAGCAGGTTTCATTTCGAAATTCTACGCGCAATGGTCAAACGGTCGACAACGTCCTCCGTGTTGAAGTTTCTTATTTATGGCCCCATCTTCACAAAATTTAGTAGGCGGCTTCCCTGCGCTAACCGAAACCAATGTGCGTACTTATTTCGGTGGTATGACGCCACTGTCGGCCACCATATTGAAATTTCCAACGGTCTTTGTTACTCATGGGCCCATCTTCAAGAAATTCTGTACGCGGGTTCCCAACGCTAACTGAATCCTACTTACGTACATATATACATCCATAGCCTGCAGCTCAGTCACTGTGTGAGGCTGCGTTGGGTCCCCCATCCCAATGCCTCCCACATTGTTGGCTGCCTGCCTATATAAGGCCATCCATCGCTCCGGTCTCTACATTCCCTTCCTTGCTTCGCCACGGGATTCACGTCTCCCTGCTGATAACTACAGCCTTTTTATTTAATCCACTTCTTCTCTGCTGTTTTATTGTTCATTTATTACGATTGTAGTTATTGTGTAGGTATTTTAGACTTACTTTACATTGTTCTGGTACCCATTTCCTTTATCGTTCCAACTGTACCCCCATTAACATGTCTATCGAGGTGATCACCATTGATCAAAGAACTGTCACTTACCGAGTGGTTTCCATGCCTGGAGATGGCACCTACCTTTTCCATTCTCTTTGTTACATATTGCACGGCCATATCAGGCTCACTCTTGATATCCGGAGGAACATTGTGTCTTATGTATTGAATGACTGGGAAAGGTTCAAGGTCTGGACTGATGACGGTACAGGAGATAATTATACTACACAGGAGCACTATAAGAGTGAAATGCATAAGGCCTTCACCTATGGTTCTGAATGTGAGTTGATAACTGCTGCTGAATTCTTCAGTTATCGCTTTCAAGTATACCGAAATGGCCAAATATTTTACACCTTTCGACAACTGCCAATGCTTTTAAACATCTTAGATTCACAGATGACGATTTCAGTAGTGGACACTTTGATGTTTATGAATGTTTAAACTCTCAAAAGCTGGATGTGAACTTATCGATGAAACCGGTTGTGTGCTTACAACGCTTGACAGATGCCGAATGTCACTTCAACACAAGCCGTGCAAATACTGTCGTAATTGAAACAAACCATGAAACTCAAACTGATTATGACAGCAGCAATCCAAGCTGTGAGATTTGAGACAAGATTACTTTTCACATGGCCAACTGTACTTTCCATTGCTCAAGAGTAACACTAGTGTGGTGAATTGCTTGCATACTAAAGAAATAGCTGGCTTCTTGCTGCTTAAGGTGGCCCGGGATTATAAGTTTTTTCGTAGGTTTCAGGGATTCTAGTGCTAAACTTGTATTGACTGTAAGAAATGATACTTGCTTTAAATAGAATCAATAAAAACTAAGAAAAAAAACTAATAACTTAACACTAGAATTAGCAGAGCCTATGATAAAACTCGTAATTCCGTCCCACCTTAAACTGCTTCTTAAATCCCTTCACACCTCTCCGCCAGCGCCCTTTGTCTCTAAATGTGCTGATAAAGAGAAGCTAGGAGCAGCCGGCTCTTCCATCCCCCACCGACTTAGAACGTGCACAAACTTCTCTCAGCTCATGCCTTGATTGAGTATCTGGGAGTGAAGTGGAGTTTTAGAGTGGAAATAATAGATTGTTATTTGGAACACACACATTTCATGTCTGTTCCGTTTCTACAGTGATCTGTGTCAACACATTGTTAAAACAGAAACGTTTTTTATATTCTAGTAGTAGATGACAAAATGTAGGCATAAACTATATAATGAATGAAGCCTGAAGTCCAAATAGCAAAGAAACATTTTCACAAGAATAACACAACAATTGCACTTTTATTCAAAAATATAACTGCAGAAACAAAAAGCCGCTTTAACATGCGACATTGACAGCCGTTTATTGTAACTTCCTCCGTGGTTCAATAGAATCAGTTCCCGCTTGGCAATCAAAAGGTCACGAGTTCGATCCTGCGCCACTCCCTTTTGAGAAGTAAACTGCTCTTAGTGTTACTATTTTAGAATAAAAGTATACATTTGATTTCAGTCTGTAACAGCCGGTGAAATTTATGATCCTTGTAAAGGTTAGTTTTTTTTTTTTTAATTCACTTTTCATTCTCTCAATCGCATTTAGAATCAATCCATACAACCCCATCTGACACGGCTGTTTTCACTAAAGACGCGCTATAGCTCTGCAGTGTACCACGATGCATACTAACGCACCCCCCCAAAGGGTTCTGACACACAGACGCTGGTGAAGCTGCCTTCTTCGTATCTCACCGTCACTTGATTTTCTTTTTATTCAGTTTTATTGAGTGTTCCTGCCAGTCCCCGCATGTTGCTGTATGCTGGATATTTTCACATGTATTGTCTCTTTCTTTCAGGTGTGTAATAGAAACCACAGCATAGAGAGAAGTGTGTACATTGCTTCTTACAGGAAAAGGCAATGGAAAAAGTGCACTTGAATAAAAGTGCACTTTTGTTATACTTTTACACCAATATATGTTCCTGTGTTTGAACGACACAGGCAGATGGGGAGTGTCTGATGATTGCATATAGCACCGAAGTTACTGGTCTTTACCATCCTCTCCTCTGCATGTCCTGGAGTACAAAAGAAACAGCATACAGCAACATGCAGGGACTGGCACTGGTGTGTGACAAGGCACCCAAACTCCCACCAGGCCAGATTAAACCATGTGTCTCTGGGATTGTCAGAGGACATGGACCTTACATGGTCATGGCAAGAAATTGCAAACTGCATAGAGACAGTGTCCGTAGGATTTGAACCTAGTACTAATACAATGCAATATATCCCCATGACCATGAATATAATTAAGTGTAATAAAACAAGAATTAAAATGAAAAGTATGTATTGAAAGAGAAAAAAAAAAATGACCCAGTGAATGAAAACTTACCACCAAAGAGATCTTCCAGGACTGAACTTGAGAACCAGGGAAGTAAAATTTCAAATATCACTAATCTAAAGTATCTGCTTAATTCATTTAAACAATAATAAAACATGGATATGGGCAAAAGTAAACAAAGAAAAAAGGAATTTCTTGTCAGTGAATAGCAGGCTGGGCTGCGTTTGTTTTGGAAAAGTTATACTACACGTAGTTTTAAAGTGTATTATATGTGTTTTAACAAAAAAAGTTCATTACGAATAATTTAAATAATATGCACTTGTGTAGAAAAGAACATACAGACTTCCTCTTTCTCCACTTTATTCTGTTACTTTTTAGATTTCAGCAATGATACTGACGCGAAAAGAACATACAGACTTCCTCTTTCTCCACTTCTTTTGTTACTTTTTAGACTGCAGCAATGATGCAGATGGATAGTTTAAAAAATTATCAAGATAATGAAAATATCTATGAAAATTCAAATTATTCCTGCCAGAAAAATAATGGAGCAGAACAAAGGGGTAAGTTGGCAGTATTCTCTCAATTTTAATATGAGGACAGCATATACAGTTATTTTAGTTTTGCCAGTAAGCAGTTATAATAATTAAATTTTAGCAAATTCCAAAGTATAAGGAAAGATTTGTTTGATTGTTTGGTGCTGGCTAAGTCTCCTATTAATTCTTTGCTTTACATTTGAATCTTACCTGCTTGTAGTGATTTTAGCAATGGTCTGACAAAATCAATTCATGCCATTCTACAGTAGTAGCCCAATTCCACATACATTTAATATACTATGACCCAATACTAAAGCTCAGCAACACAATCTTAGGAGACAAAGGCTCCACGCTTGATTTCACACTGATGATGATGTTTAATTCTTTTTTTTTTGTGTGTGTGTATTTTTATGACATTGGAGCATTTTATCAAAGGGGAACTCCATAAGTGGACTCACACATGTCAACAGGTTTTTTTAAGAAACCAGGTTTCAGCCATTAATTTTTACTCTGTTAATAAAATACATGCTGCAGGCTTGATGCAGTTACTATGTGAGCATTATTTGCAATCATATACAGTGCTTTATTCCAGAAAAATGTATTTTAAGTTAATCTAACTCAGTATTTGGCTCAGTTTAATACACTGGATTGTTCTAACATCTTACATATCCACAGAAGTAGAAGGTAAAATTCTACAGTTTTGCTTCATTCTATTTATTTATTTATTTATTTATTTTCATCTTATACCGATTTGCTTGAGCATGCATCAAAACTTGATAATTTTGGCTGCAGTATGTGGATATACACAAAAGATAAGACACTTCAAACAAAAACACACTTTTAACTGTTTATTCCTCATCTGCTTTTTCTTCCTTTATCCTTCATTCAGAAAAGTGCTATAGTGTAAGATTTATGTTTAAGATTTATGTTTTCCATAACACTATCAAAATTATGTTCAAATGAATTCTTCTGTTTCATTGTAATAATTAGTCTCTTGTACGGGTATTTGAACAGTTCTGATACAATTTGAAAAAAAGTATCCTGTTTTATCTGCCATGCCAAAGAATTTACTAGAAAAATCACACTTGTTTTAAAATTAATCTTATGATGTTTAATATTTATGGCATAGATGGTGTTGCGTTTAAGATATAAAACACCATATCATTAATCTAAAGAGATATTTTTTGTTCAGACCATTCCATAATTATCACCTTAATCTCTGACTGTTTCTAGAGGTGAATAGAAAGCGGCTCAATGATGATCTCAAAAAGCAATGATGATAGGTGGACACCCATATCTAGTTTCATATTCTAATTTAAAGTAAATCAATTAGTCTCACAGATTTAGACAATCCAGTAAAGAGAAATCTCCTTTTTTCTGCTTTCATAGATGCCAAGACTTTTGGGGATTCAGACTTTGTAGGTTACTATATTACATTGAACAAGTGCCAAAGAGTGCATAATAAAGTGTCACATCTACTGTATAATAAACCGAGTTTGATTTTGTGATATTACCCAGGGACACACTAAAACGTTTTCCAGTATCTTAACATAATTATTCAGGTGTGAAACTGGTGTACACTATGGTTAGTCTTTGTTTTTCTTTAGAAAGACGGCATTTGATACGTGCTGTATTTTTTTTATTTTTTTTTACTATTTTTTTTTCCTTTTTTTGCTCGGTTTCTAACAGTAATGAGTTATGTAGTTCCCCTTGACAGTCATCTGGGCCTGCAGTTTTAACACTCTGCAATGACTTTATGGTATCTTTTACTTAAGTGAGCCTCAGAGTTTAACCAAGGTATTTCGATGAAGTATTTGCATTTTATCAAAGGTGTCTTTTGCTTGACCCTTCTTTACACATTGAACAATATAATAATTTATAGTATTTCTTACTCATGTTAGTTCTTTGTGCTCTTTAATTTTATTTCCAGATACATTTTTAATCTCTGTTTTCCAAACTTCCCGTTTATGTATGTTTTCTTGAAAATATTATTGGTCTTTTATCCATGTTCATAATATTGGTGATAAATCTTAAACAAGAAACATGTTGTTTCTTTTGTAGTCAAAAGATTAAATTCCAACTGAAGAGACAAACTTTCCCTGTAGAAGTGTCACTGCCAATTTTGCATATGTAGGAGTAGCTGTAGAAATTTTTGGTACTCAGCTCTGAAGCTTTTGTAGTCAACAGTTTATTTTTATTTGAAACATATAAGATATTACATCCTCTTAAAAATGCTTGCAGTGTTTTCAAGATGTCTCTGGCAAAGCTTGATTTCTAAGAAAATATGAATTGGTATAGAAATGAATTTTGTAAAGTCCATATCTGCTAGCAGTCACCAGTTGTAAATTTTGGTTACAAAGCATAATAATTTGAGCTTTGACCTGCAGATAATAAATATCATTGTACTTGCTGGACTGAATAGACGATAGTAAGTTATTGATAAAATGAAACAATTGCTGAGTAACTATGATGTGCTGATGAGAAGTAAGAATGTTGTCTCAAATAAAGATACAGAAGTCTCTACAGATCAGAAAGGCTGTGATTTTTAGTGAATGGTGTCATTGGTTTTGCAGTTTAAGATGGAATTAGAGCTGCAAATGCATTTATCAAGCTCTAAATTTAGGACCCAACAGAAGCCTTTAGTTATTACAAGTTTGAGAGCTCATACTGCAAGCTAATGCAAATACCCTATGTGTAAAATCTCTGTCATTCCAATTCAGTGATTATATATTAACCAGATTTATTTAAAATTTGAATAAATTCTCCACCACCTGCATATATTGCCCTTAAGAATTAGACTCTACAATAGTGAATAGGAATGGAATTGTTTTGTGTATTAAAATTCTTACACCTCTGGTTTTTCTATCATAGTTAGAATGAAATGTTTGACTAACTTTTCAGCTGAAACTTACTTATTAAGTGGGTCTCCTTTTAAAATACTATGTTTGCCTTTAAAGATCTGAGCTATGATATCACTTTTTCCCCCTTGAAATATGGATTGAGACCTTTAACATTCCAACTCTTTTTAGTGTTCATCTTCAATTTCACATATTCCCTCCTGGGACTTGAAACAAATAAACCAACCATTTAATTACTGAAGAAGACAGTGCGACTACAAAACTTCCTCTATTATGCTGCTCTTCCCAAATCCCAAAAATCTCCCCGGTTTTGCTCCCCATTCGACACATCAACAATTACAAATCTTCCTAATAATGTAGTCTAGGTGGAACAATCCCAGGATAAAAGGTCAGCAATCACAGACACAGAAAGAAGAGACTAAAACATGTAACCAAGAAATATAATACTGTCTGGTTTACAATGTGAATAGCACTTTAAACATTATATTACCACAAAGATTCAGAGCAAAAAAAGTATAACTGAAAATCTTATTAAAGTGTAATAATATTATAGACTAATGTAGCAGACTATTCCCTAAGACTTGGTATATACAGTAGGTTCCTAACAAAGTAAAATACCATTATGAAAATAAATAAATCATGCAAAAATACAGTATATCTATATGGATTTGATGGAAACAAATAAGAGGATGGTGTGAACAACTGTGGATAATGGAAGTGAGACAAACATGTCAGTAACAGCACAGCTGATCATGGCTGTAGTTGTCCTTAATAGACAGTGCAGATTCCTCTAATGTCTTAAGTCATCTTTATGTCCTCTCTCATCAGCTCCTCAACCTCCTGCCAGTCCAGACAACAAGCACCGTCTGTTTAAGCTGCTGCTGCTGCTCCTATGTGCTGTGCTAATAGCTGCCATCATTTCCTTGACAATGTACCGTAAGTGTTTTATACAAATAGGATAATGCCATTTTATTTGCCTTTTTAATTGCTTCTGCATATGCTAAGACCATAAAAATGTTGTATCCTTGTAAATCCCTAAATTTATTTCAGAAGTTGCTTTCTGTAGGTCAGAGTCTCCCATATTGTATATATAATTTATGTTCCTTATGCCAACTTCATGCACTTTGCAATTTTCTACATTAAAATGCATCTTCCAAGAAATTGTCCAGTTCATAAGATTGACTAGATCTTTTTTGAATTCATTTTTACTGCCTCCTCAACATCTGCTATCCCTCCAATTTTTGTAACTTACCCAAATTTTTCAAGTGTATTAACTAAACTGATAATCTCTTATTAATATAAATTATAAAAAGTAACAGTACCAAAACAGACCCCTGAAGGACTCCACTAATGACCTCATTCTCCAGTTCACCTCTACTATTTGTCTCCTGTCAGTTAAATAACTTGAGATTCAGTTTAGTAGGTTATTTCTGATGACAACAGCTTCAAGTTTCAAAAATAATCTTTGCTGTGTGACTGTATCAAACGCTTACTGGAAGTATTTTTGGTAGAAAGGCAATGTGACAACAAGCAGCTTGATACATGTGTCTTTTTTACTTATTTACACGAAAACTCCACCTATGACAGCCACCTTTGAACAGACAAACAAATATAGCATATGCTTCAGGAAAATTAATGCCAAAAAATTTAATGTTATTTTCAGTATTCTTTCATTGTCATATACATACCTTAAAAATGCATAAAGCCTGCGTTCTGAGATCAAAACTTCACCTGTCTCAAAGTACACATAATCAGTACCTTTTAAGGCTTTTGTTCCATGTTTAGATTTGTGCCTTTTATACCCTATTATAAACAGCAAACAGAATTTCTTATGGCAAATTAATATAGACTATGATTGTAAAAACATAACTTAGTCTTGAAAAACACAAAACTTATCTTTTTACCCAGGCTTAACCATAACAACCTTTCAGCATTCATAATATTTAAGAAAACCATGCTTCTGATATGTCTTTCTCTGTTTTACTTGCTGTTGATATACTGGATTGATGTTTTTCTGGGCCTAAACCCGTTCCTTCATGTGACCCTGCATGTTGTACAACAGTCCACATAATATAGTTATTGGATTCATCTTCCAAACCTTATGACCGCACCAAGGTTTCAATCCAAGAGAGTATTAATGTAAAATCATTCATTAACAAATTTGTTTAGTTTGACTTACATGTGGTGTAGAAAGAGAATTAATTTTAACTTGTCCATCTCAGGGACGGCAAAATTATGTAATGCAGGGACATAATCACTCAGTTTATTATCAGTTTTACCTTGGGCAATGCTTAAATTAATTAAAACAAAAAACAAGATGCCCCTCAAGAAATGCCATGTTAAATGTAGTTTGGGTGAACGATCTCTGTTTCTCTTTCTGAGTGGGATACCAAAAACATGTCTGTACAATTAATGAACAAGGTTCATAAATTGGCAAATGTCTACATTAACATTTTCAGTTTCTCTGTAGTGGTTACAGAAAAAAATTAAAACACAAAATTTTTAAAGCTTAGCTTAACATTTTCTGTTTATAGAAAAAGGAACAAAACTTATGAATTCTGATCTTTAAATTCATGTTTTCAAGATGGAAATTTTCTTCAGCTAATTATTAATCTTCTCATATTTTATACTGTGGCATTCATTTTCTCTCTGCAGCTAGCTACTGTGCTGACTTACTACTTAATCTACACAGGGCACATTATCGCTTTCTCTCTCTATCTTACTGGCTGTATGTATGTGAGTGTGTGCATGTGAGATGCCGCTCTGCACTTTCTTACTGGATTTTGGATAAGAAACTCGAAAACCCTTCAAATGGTTATTACCTTGCAGTTACATTAATGGCATAATAAATTATCTGGCTTTGTACCATCTATTAAATTAAAATTATTATTTCTCAAAATCAAAGTAATACTTTGGTGAGCAATGTTTTGTTCTTTTTCTTTTTGGCTTTCTCCAGACACAGGAAGAATCTTTCTTTCTTTCTTTCTTTCTTTCTTTCTTTCTTTCTTTCTTTCTTCAAGAACTTGTTTACTTCTTCACCTTCTGGTTTTGGGTGGTTCTACAGTTTCTCTTTGAGGGTGTTACACACACAGTATCCTTGGGTAGCTAGAAAAATTGTACCTGCTGGGTCAGCTGGGGCCTTATGCATAATGCTATGCGTAAAATTCACACTAAAACATAGTGTATGGAAATGTGCGTATAAACAAAAATATCCAGATGCATAAATCTGTGTGTATGCCAACTTCCACGTTCTTCCACTACATAAATCCCAGTCAGTGTGAAAAGTAACACACGTGCACACTGCCACTCCCCAACTCCTCCCAGAATTACACCTCTGAATATGCAAATCAATATAAATAACCGTTAAGCTCCGCATTCTGTGAAAAGGCAATGGCAAAAGCATGGGGGGAAAATAGAAGAATTTCAGTGAATACCAAGTGGAGGCAATGAAAAATGTACTATTTGTTGTTTTAAACAGTGGTATAAACAACAAAAGGAAGTTGATCCAGTGACATAGAATGTCAGAGAAACTCGAAAGCTCAACTTCACAAAGTCGCACAGTGTCCGAAATAAAAAAAGTTGTCAGATATCAAAGTCCACGTGAAAGGCGAGTCATAGCCCACCAACTGAGTGTCATATGAAAGCTTATTAGAGTACAGATAAAAGAAAAAAAATAGGGATACAGTGGGGGAAAAGCTTAAAATGTCAACTTTAATCTCGAAATTTCCACTTTAATCACGTAGTTTATTTTGTCATTAAAGTAGAACATCATAAACTTCATCTTAAAATCGTTTCATTTACTAGTTTCTCAAATACCATCATAACTAAAGTAGCACATTAAATGCTTTGTTTTGTATGTGTTCTTCTATATGCTGTATGTGTGCAAATTACTTTCTCTTCCTCCGACAGGACACAGAATCTATTACATTCGTGATATTACAGGTCTCTGAATAATTTAAATACTGAGATGTACAGATGGAGCCACGTCAAATAGCCGCGGCCGTGTGAATGGCGTGCGAATGGCGTACGGCTGCCCTATGCACGCCGTGATCCCCCCCTCCCTCTACTGACAGAAGGCGTGTCAAGATTTCACAGTAAACACGCCCATTCATGCCCTATTTATTCATTTACCTGGTTCCACCACTAGATGGCGCTTTGTTCTCAAGAACACGTTAACACACGCCAGCAATTTAGCTGCGCTGAGTTGCAATCACGTGATTTTAACATTATATTTTATTATTATAATTATAACATTATATTATATTATATTATTATATAGGAGCTATCATATAGTGCCTTTCCTTCCTACCTATCTATATATCTATCCCCTTAGCTGTTTTTATATATCTATTATACAGTGCCTTCCCTGTTTATTTATATATCTAGTGCCTTCTCTGCCTGTCTGTCTGTCTGATTGCATATAGTGCTGAACTTACTGCTCTGTACTATTCTGTCCTCTGCATATCCTGGAGTACAAAAGAAACAGCACCATACAGCAACATGTGCGAACTGGCAAGATCGGGAAAAACACGGTCACTGATTACAAACCGCAAGATGAATGAAAGAGACAATATATGTAAAACATCATCAGCACTAATGCAATATTATTTGAAAACGAATAGCGTCTGATCGGGTGTGAATATGCGCCCGATCCGACGCTGTTCGTTTTCAAATAATATTGCATGTACTGTGCGTTGAAAGTGCTGCACTGAATAAGATGACTCCTTCTGTAACAGCATCAGCGTGTATTCAAACCCGATCTGACGCTGTTCGTTTTCAAATAATATTGCATGTACTTTACTATTTTAGAATAAAAACATACATTTGATTTCAGTCAGTCTGTAAGAGCCAGTGTAAATGCATGATAATTGTAAAGGTTAGCTTTTTTTAAATTCAGTTCCATTTTCTCAGTCGCGTTCAAGATCCATTCCCCACCTACCGCTACACCTGACAATGCTGTTTTCACATAAAGACGCTATAACTCAAATGTGATTTATTTGGAGATGCGCTATAGCTCGAATGTGATTTATTTGGAGACGCACTATACTCGAATGTGATTTATTTGGAGACGCGCTATACTCGAATGTGATTTATTTGGAGACGCGCTATACTCGAATGTTATTTAAACAGGGAAGAAAGTACAATGTCAGGTGCTCATTCAGTGTAATAGGAACCATAGTACAGAGATATGTGTACACTGCAACAAGTACACATGTCGTGAATGTAGGAAGGGTGTGTGGGAATTGTTAATATTTGAATGTGATGATTTTATACAACACGGATCGGATATCAGCAGTTCTTAGCATTGCACCACGCAAGCTGTCGTATCAACCGCCTACTGTAACTTGCTTTATTTTTTCTTCACTTATAGTCTAGAATAAAAGTGCACTTGTTTTTCATTCTTGTACACCAACATATGTTCCTGTGTTTGAGCGACATGGGCATGCTAAAAAAAATAGACGTGTAATGCCACGAAAAGTGCACGCAGGCACTTCAGTTCGCAAGCATTGGTACGAGAATGCAGTCACAAGTACACTGCAGAGCTACAGCGCATCTTTATGTGAAAACAGCATTCTCAGATAAGGATCCTAAACACGACTGAGAGAATGAAAAGTGAATAAAAAAATAACTAACCTTTACAAGTATCATAAATCACACTGTTACACACTGAAATCAAATGCATGTTTTTATTCTAAAATAGTAAGACTAAGAGCAGTTTACTTCTCAAAACTGAGTGGTGCAGGATCGAACTTCATGATCTTTGACTCCCAGTCGGGAGCTGATTCAATTGTGCTACGGAGTCCGTACAGTAAATGGCTGTCAATGTCCTTGTTAAGGGCTTTTTTCTGCAGTTATATTTTTGAATAAAAGCATACTTGTTCTGTTATATTTGTTTTGTGAAAGTGTTTGATATTTGGACTTCAGGCTTCATACATTATATAGTTTATGCTTACATTTTGTCATTTACTACTACAATATGAAAAACGTTTCTGTTTTAAAAATGTGTTTACACGGATTACTGTAGAAATGGAACACACGTGAAATGCGTGTATTCCAAATAATGATCTATTATTTCCTCTCTAAAACTCCACTTCACTCCCAGATAATCAATCAAAGCGTGAGCTGGGAGAAGTTTGTGCACGCTTCTAAATTGGTGGGGATGGAATAGCCGGCTACTTGCAGCTTTTCTTTATCAGCACATTTAGATTAACAAAAGACACTGGCGGAGAGGTGAGAACGGTTTTAAGAAGCGATTGACTAGTTTTGGAAGAATACATTTTATTTCTAAAGTCGTGTGTGCGTGTTTTAATTGTTGGGGGATGCGGCAGCAGAGACAGATTAAATCCCCATAAACACTTGGCAACAATATTAAAAAAGTTAGCCTGTTACACCAATTTATTTTTACTGATTTTTTTACTGCTTATATTTATCTAGTTTCATTTGGTTTTATGCAATTTCATGTGTTATTTGTGTGTGTGTGTGTGTGCGTGCGTGATGCTGCGTGTGTGCACGAGAGAGAGGCTCGAGAGAGAGCTTACAGTACAGTATATTGTGATTAGTCCAACGTCGCTAGAGCCTGGCTCCTACCAATATAAATTATTTCAATTAAACCCATTTGTCTCAATCACAAATTAAGCCAACGCTGTAAACAAATGACACAATAAATTATACATTCTAAAATCAAGTTTTATTCGAACATTTGCAAAATATATACACAAAAAAATGAAAACAATCATAAATTTCTGCTAAAGCCTGCCCGTGGCTGTTCAGGGTCAAGTTTACGAGGGCTTCTCAGTCTTTCGTTTATTTTACTTCTGACTCGGAACCAGTGGTGCGCTGTCAGATCCGAAATCTCTGCATGACAGTCTCGTGCACCTTCTCTTTAAATTCTTGGGCAATTTGGCTTTGCCGTTTGTCCCACTCCAGTTCACCTGCTTTGCCCAGCTCTGGTAGGCCTCAAATGGACAGAGCGCCATGAAGACACTGGCTGCATATATATCTGGGCGACGCTCTCCTCGCTGGAAACACTCTTTGTAAAATGTCTCCTCCCTTTCAGCAGTCAGAGGCCTGAGAGGCACATCTGGAAGTTGTGTGCTTTTCTTGAAGCTGATGCTTTGATGGCAGGCTGGAGTAGAAGCTAAAAATGCTGGTGACATGGTCAGTTCAGCGTTGCCCTCGTCAGAGTCTGGAGACCCAAATAGCCGACGTCCACAGGCGGGGGCGGGAGGTGAGCTGCTGCCACATCGGAAGAATGGGGGTTCTCTCGCTTTCTAGCTGTTCCAGTCTCTGGATGACAGCCTCCAGCTGAGTCTTTAGGGCCGCACACCCCTCACACGGCCCCACTACCTTGGTTTGGACCAGCTGTTGTTCCATTTTTGTTATTCGACTTCGGAGGTCCCTGACTTCAGCACCTAGTAGCTTCTTGGAAGATTTCATAGAAGCTGGCGGCGACGAGAGAACGCTAGCCTGAAAAAGTTATTATTTAATTATGCTATACAAAAATATATAATATTTTATATATTATAATTTATATATTATGAAACAAAGCATAATATTGTACACAATATTAGAGCTTAACATATCTAAACTCACACCCATGATATATTTCATAATGTATTTTAATGTAATTTGCAGTACATCAATTCAACTTACCGCTTTTTTTCACCATTCTCACTTTGCCTCTAGGGGTGGATGCTGCAGGTTTTCTCTGCTTTCCTTTTTGGTGGCTGAGGAGGGCATCTGTGCCCAGAGAAACATGAATCAGTCACACATTATGAAACCAAAGCATAATACTGTACACAATATTAGGGCTTAACATATCTGAACTCGCACACAAAAAGGAACATTTGCTTACGTAGCTGAAACACGTTGTGGTCTCTGTGTCTTGTAAAAAGTGACCGCTTCCATTCTTAGCAGAATTATGGAGTCGATTTAATTCATTCCAAAAAATTGTGCGCTATTTATTTGTAACCTGGCTTGCGATACTGACCAAATAGAATCTGATTGGTTAGCAACCTGTGAATATTTTAGCCAACCAGAATGAGTTAGTTGAACACGCCATTTGCGCTATTACATTTTGCACGGATCAACCACTGCAATTATTCACCTTTTTTTTTTTTTTTTTTTTTTTATTTATTAATTTTATTACAATCAATACATAGCAATCAAGTTTTACAAAAAAGAATTATGCTAAGAACAGATCGATCCCCACCCTTGAGAGAGAGCAAGCCAAACGGTGTAAAATTTAAGGCTTTTAAAATACCTAAATCAACAAATTCTCTGTGCTTTATGAAATCATTTCAAAATATTACTGATTAGATCCTGCCATGTTTTGAAAAAAGTCTGCACAGATCCTCTAACTGAGTATTTGATTTTTTCCAATTTTAAATAATATAACACATCAGTTTCCCACTGACTTAAAAGAGGAGAGTTTGGGTTCTTCCAGTTTATCAGAATAAGTCTGCGTGCCAACAGTGTAGTGAATGCAATCACAGTTTGTTTGTCTTTCTCCACTTTAAGACCCTCTGGAAGAACCCCAAACACAGCTGTTAATGGGTTAGGAGGGATTGTGAGTCCAAGACTGTCTGAGAGGTAATTAAAAATTTTTGTCCAGAATAATGTTAATTTGGAGCAGGCCCAGAACATGTGACCTAGTGAGGCTGGGGCTTGGTTGCAACGTTCGCAGGTTGGATCATGCCCTGGAAACATTTTGGAGAGTTTTAGTCGAGACAGATGTGCTCGATATATAATTTTGAGTTGTATAATTGTATGCTTTGCATATGGAGCTTGAGTGAATTCTCTGCATTGCTACTTTCCACTCCTTTTCTGATATATTAATTGAGAGGTCATTTTCCCAGTGTCCTCTTGGATCTTTGAAAGGAAGGGATTGTAAAAGGATTTTATATATTGTAGAGATGGAGTCTAACTCCTTGAAATTGAGCAATAATTTTTCCAGCGTGGATGAGGGTGCAAGATGAGGAAAATCTGGAAGGTTCTGTTTAACAAAGTTCCTGATTTGAAGATAGTGAAAGAAATTTGTAGCTGGAATGTTAAATTTGGAACGTAATTGTTCATAGGATGCAAAGGCGTTGTCTATATAAAGGTCTCTAAGCAAGTTAATTCCAAATTTTTCCAGATATTAAAACTGCATATGTTTGTGAGGGTTGAAAGAGGTGGTTCTTTTGCAGGGTGCCACAGAAAGAAGCTTCTCCGTCTTAAAATGCTTTCTACATTGGTTCCAGATTCTAAGTGAGTGGAGCACAATTGGGTTATTAGTGTATTGCCGATAGCGTGTGTTTATTGGAGCACAAAGCAAGGAATACAAAGAAGTACTGCAGGATTTTACTTCTATTGCGGTCCATGCCTGTGTATGTTCTTCTATTTGTGTCCAGGTTCTCATCGACTTATCGACTGTATATTTGCCGCCCAGTAATAAAACTGGAAGTTAGGTAGAGCCATGCCGCCTTCTGCCTTTTGTCTTTGTAGGGTCGCTCTTTTGATGCGTGGATGTTTAGAATTCCAAATAAATGAGGTTATTGTTGAATCTAATTGCTTAAAGAACGATTTATTAATGTATATTGGTATGTTTTGAAATAAAAAGGAGCTTAGGAAGAATATTCATCTTAACAGTGTTAATTCTTCCAGCTAGTGTGAGATGAAGGGTTGACCATCTATGCAAGTCTTGTTTAATTTTTTCCATACAGCGCAAAATTTTTTGATAAAGAGCTTTATGTTTACTTGTGATGTTTACCCGAGGTATTTAAACTGTTCTGCAATGATAAAAGGAAGGGTGTCTAATCTAATATTATATGCTTGCGAATTCACGGAAAGAGTACACTTTTATTCAGATTAATTCTGAGACCAGAGAGCTTTTGAAATTCTGTGAGTGCTGCTAAGACTGCAGGCACAGAATTTTCTGGGTCCGATATATACAGTACCATGTCATCTGCATATAATGAGATTTTCTGTTCCAGTCCTTCTCTGCTAATCCCCTTTATCTGATCAGTATTTCGACAATGTATTGCCAGTGGTTCAATGGCAATTGCAAACAGCAGTGGTGACAAAGGGCATCCTTGTCTTGTGCCACGTTCTAGTTTAAAGTAGTCTGAGCAAATGTTATTGATGCAAACTGAAGCTTCTGGGTTAGTATACAGTAATTTAATCCATGCACAAATGTTAGGCCAAACCCAAACTTCTCCAAAATAGTAAAAGGTATTTCCATTCAATCATGTCGAATGCTTTTTCTGCATCCAATGATAATAATATTTCTGGGGTGTTTGATTTAGTTGGTGAGTATATTACATTAAACAGGCGTCGAAGATTTGAAGATAAGTGTCGGCCCCTAATAAATCCAGTTTCACCTTTTTAACGACTGTATTGTGCTGTGAAGATGCCGCACATCACTCAACTGTGCTCACAACAAATTCGTCCAAATGCGGGCCTGTGGAAAATCGGCACAGCAGATACAGCAGCATTTTGCAGGATTGGGGATTAAAGTTTCGTGTTGTGCGATATCACTACAAGGAGAGACATCCTCGGCGTTCTTATCCAAAGAAACTACACCAGTAAATAATAAAAAGAATTAGCAAATACTGAACAAGTGTGTGATACTGTTATTCATACAGTAGAACAAGTTATGTTTGCTTTTGTCTAATGGTTATCTCTGATTTCTTTAGCAATATCCTGAAGGCTATTGATGATATGACCGTGGCTAATGATGAGATGACCGCCCGGCAAGTGCAGCAGAAAGTTGTCAAAGACTTCGGCGTTCATCTGAGTCTCACCAGTGTTCGCCGAGCTCAGAAAACTTGGGTGGACGTTTGGAATGACTCGTTTTAGCCCAATGATGAGAGACCGCAGTAAGGAGGCACGGCTAAATCAAGCTCTTCAGTGGAGGGAGTCGGGGGAGATATGGGATGATGTGTTGTTTACAGACGAAACAACAGTAGCTCTTGAGCACTATGCCCGACAGAGTTTCCACAAAAAGGGACATTTTGCTTCCAAACCACGGCCTAAACATCCATTGAAGGTCCATGTCTGGGGAATGATTTCGAGATATGGAGCAGGGCCTATTGTAATTTTTGAAGGAATTATGGACAGACAGTTTTCGAAAATTCCATCATCAAAGCAGCTGCAGGACCATATATACGAAAATATTTTGGATCGCATCATCGCTTCTTCCAGGATAACGATCCAAAGCACACTGCTGCTGCATCCTGCATTGCGGCAGAGGGAATCAACTGGGTGAAGACTCCGCCAGAGTCACCAGATTTGAACCCTATCGAGCTTGTCTGGCACTCCATGAAAGACTTCATCCGAAAAGAGGCAAAACCGGGCACAAAGAAGAGCTCATTCGTGCCATTGAGGTATTTTGGGAGACAAAAGTTACCCAAGACTTCTGCAGTACATTAATCACGGACTTCATAATGTACTGAGAATGATAGTGAAAAACAATGGGGGGCACAGTGGAAAATGAACAATCTTCAAATCCCCACCAGCGCACAAACTGTACACTATAGCTGTGTTTTTTCACAGTTAATAAAGAGTACTGAAATACATCAAACACATATGTCCTGGTTTGTTCTATTGTAAACATGTCTTATTAAAGATGCACTGTATTGTGGGACATGGCAGTTTTGTAATGTTCAGCAATGTCCAAGCAGCCGGTTACTAAGTTCAATAATTAAAATAACTTATGTTAACATAGTTTCATAAATAGATGATGTGGTAAAAAAGGGAAAAACGATTAATAAAACAGATTTAAATCACTCAATACACAACCCATGATGCTCATGCTATTTTTAATTAATTAAACTACTTGGGTTTGGCTTTGTTATATTTTTGATGTTTTCGCTGATGTTTTTTTCGCTGATAGTCAAAAAATGGCATAACAAATCAATTAATGGCGCATAATATCTGGAACAAATATCTGTCCATACGGATCAGTATTTCTTTAGTCATTTAACCAGCATAACGTTGCCCCATTAAAGATCTGATGGGCCATTAATCACTTATCACAACTGTGAATAGATGCGGCAGCAGAGACAGATTAAATCCCCATAAACATTTACACTTGAAAACAATACTAACAGAACTAAACAGTTCCAGAGGGTTACGCCTGTTATCGCAGGACAGGAATCACCTACAGGATACTACTGTATTTTTCACTGCTTATATATTTTTGCCATAGTTTCATTTGGTTTTACGCGATTTCATATATTTGTGTGTGTGTGTGTGTGTGTGTGTGCAAGAAAGAGTGAGAGAGAGAGCGCGTGTGCGAGAGAGGGCTTATATTGTGATTTGTCCACGGTTAAAGCCTGGCTTACTACTAATAATAAAAAACATTTCAATGTAACCCATGGGTCTCAATCACAAAATCAGCCAACACTGTAAACAGATGACACAACAAATTATATACTCTGAAACGTTCATTTGAACATTTAAAATATATACAAAAACATAAATATAAAAACATTCAACTATTATTGTTAAAGTCAGTCCGTGGCTGTTCAGGATCAAGTTTACGGGGCTTCGTTTAACGTTGAAGCACTAACGGCCAAAGGGCCACCGTGTGTGTGTGTGTGTGTGTGTGTGTGTGTGGCGCGCCCGCATTTCAGGTTTGTCTGAGCTGGCTTTAACACAAACACATTTGCGCGCCAGCAGGACGAAAAAAAACATTTTAGCACCATCTAACAGTCAGTAATAAGGGAGAAGTCAGTACATTCTCCGTTGAGATTTCTCACATTCAACTCCTCCTAAGTTTGTCTTTTAATGAAGTTCTAAGAAAACTAAGAAAAATATTTTGGGTCACTTAAGCACGAAATAGCACAGGCGAAATGATCAAGATTTGAATTGTTGTTGTCATTTTCTCAAACATGATTTTCCAACTTGGCGTTTATAAAGATTCAGACAGACTGAATTTAAGAATGCACCCCTAGTAACCTAAAAAAACACACCCACACACGAAGAGCAAAGCGAGCTGCATTCACACCTCAGACCGTCTTTTGTCTTGTAAATGAGGTCTCCTAATTCACCTTCCAATCCCCACCAGCACACACACTCTTTGTCTGTACTGTACACTGTTGCTGTTTGTTAGGGCACTTGGTTATACAGAGTACTTTAATGTATAAAACACTTACTTCCTGGTTTGTTTTATTTTAAATATAGCTTATTACCTTATTCAGCAAAATAAACAATGTTATCTTTGTGTTAATTATTAACGTATTGATGTCTTTTAATTAAGGACAAAAATAGACCATGCGCTTGTGTTTAGGACTGCTGAACAGCTGTGTTCATAGGTTTAATCAACGATAACAGTTAAAGCATTTGTGGATGAGAGGTGTGTGTGTGTGTGCGCTCCTGCATTTCTCCGTTGGCTTTAACACAAACACATTTGCGCAGACAGGTCTAAAGAACCCCTCCCCCCGCCCTCCAAAAAAACACACACAGAGCAATTAGCACCATGTCATAGTCAGGATTCTCCACTGAGGTTTCTCACCTTCCACTCCTTCTAAGTTTGTCTTTGCTCTTTTGATGGAGTTCTTAAAACCCCAAAAATAATTTATACTGAGAAAAAATTATTATGGGTCACATAATCACAAACACAAACTAGCACAGATACATATGATCAAGTGTTTAACTGTTGTTTTCATTTGTTTCTATGACCAGTAATAATATTAATAATAATTATTATTGTTAGCCCAACTCTGACTATTTAAAACAAAGCGTCTCCCATTTTTTGCCCATTTACTGTAAGTAGTTGGTTCAAGTAAATGTTTTTTTAAATACCCAAACAATCCCCCAACAATTAAAACACGCACACACGACTTTAGAAATAAAATGTATTCTTCCAAAACTAGTCAATCGCTTCTTAAAACCGTTCTCACCTCTCCGCCAGTGTCTTTTGTTAATCTAAATGTGCTGATAAAAGAAAAGTTGCAAGTAGCCGGCTATTCCATCCCCCTACCGACTTAGAACGTGCACAAACTTCTCCCAGCTCATGCCTTGATTGATTATCTGGGAGTGAAGTGGAGTTTTAGAGAGGAAATAATAGATCATTATTTGGAATACACGCTTTTCACATGTGTTCCATTTCTACAGTAATCCGTGTAAACACATTTTAAAACAGAAACGTTTTCATATTGTAGTAGTAAATGACAAAATGTAAGCATAAACTATATAATGTATGAAGCCTGAAGTCCAAATATAACTTGCTGGGATAGAGTTTTCAGAGATTTAAAAAAAATCTTCATTATACATGTTTAATTATGCCATCCATTCAGGGTTGCCCATCCCAGCAAACATCTTGTGCGAGGCAGGAGTAAATCCTGAATGAGCGCCAACACATCGCAGGGTGAATATGAGCAACACATAAAGTAGCAGGGTCAATAATACATAACAAAACCCCACATCCTACATGTCTTTAAAAGGAAACTGAAACACGCCGAGTAGACCCACCAGAAAAACATGAACTCAAGGCAGGGAACACCGGGATCCCCTTGCTGCGAAGCAGCAGTGCAACACCACGCCACCGTGCCCCCATATGCTTTAATACATTTTAAGTTCTGAAAACTCTGAGGTCTAGGTTTATAACTTGTTTTAATTTCACAAAGACGTTTATCGTGTGGTGATTGGTTATGTGCAGAAAGAAAAAGCAAGGATAGGAACAGGAGGTTTAGTACGTCCAGATAGAGACAAGCGCATGCTATAAAGAAAGCCCGCTCAGAAGAACATCCATTGAATTCTGCGTTCGTGTCTCCGATCACCACATCACGAACCCAACATTTACACAATATTTAAGTTAAACCTGTGCGATACCCATTCATATATCCAGTTTTTTTGGAGCCTCGTCACACCTGCCATAAAGTTCACTACACTGAACATACAACTGGGGACCCCTTAATGCAAGGGAGCAGCTCTATAGCCACGCCACCGTGCTCCCCGCCAGCCATGTTTAATACCTGCTTTAATGCATTTCATCGTGAAGAAGATATCAAGTATTTATCTTAGTATTCTGAATGTTCATTGAGCAGGAATATCATGAAGTCAATGTGCAGCGATCGATTTCTGTGCCTCTCAGTGCATGAGGAAGTCAGTTGAAGAAGCGCATAGAGATTAACAACTGGGTCGGGGAACACTTAATATAAAGCATTTAATCTGCTACATTAATTAATGACGGGGTTTGAGAAAATCTAGTAAATTAAACATTCATTTTAAGATTTAGTTTAGTTTGCGACATTCTACTGACAAAATAAACTATTAGAATAAAGTGGAAATGTCGACTTTAATCTCAACATAATTGGCGACAATAAAGTGGAAATGTCGAGAATAAAGTCAACATGTCGACTTTAATCTCGACATTTAGATTTTTTTCTTCACTGTGTCCGTATATTTTTTCACCGTGGCCCTAATACGCTTCCGTAATGTACACTGGCTCTTACAGACTGACTGAAATCAAATGTAAGTTTTTATTCTAAAATAGTAAAGTACATGCAATATTATTTGAAAACGAACAGCGTCAGATCGGGTTTGAATACACGCTGATGCTGTTACAGAAGGAGTCATCTTATTCAGTGCAGCACTTTCAACGCACAGTACATGCAATATTATTTGAAAACGAACAGCGTCCGGATCGGGCATATTCAAACCCGATCTGACGCTATTCGTTTTCAAATAATATTGCATTAGTGCGATGATGTTTTTACATATATTGTCTCTTTCATTCATCTTGCGGTTTGTAATCAGTGACCGCGTGTTTTTTCCCCGATCTTGCCAGTTCGCACATGTTGCTGTATGGTGCTGTTTCTTTTGTACTCCAGGATATGCAGAGGACAGAATAGTACTGAGCAGTAAGTTCAGCGCTATATGCAATCAGACAGACAGACAGGCAGAGAAGGCACTAGATATATAAATAAACAGGGAAGGCACTGTATAATAGATATATAAAAAACAGCTAAGGGGATAGATATATAGATAGGTAGGAAGGAAAGGCACTATATGATAGGCAGACAGGAAGCTCCTATATAATAATGCAATATTATTTGAAAACGAATATGTAAATGCATGATAATTGTAAAGGTTAGCTTTTTTTAAATTCAGTTCCATTCTCTCAGTCGCGTTCACGAACCCCCCAATCTGACAATGCTGTTTTCACATAAAAATGCGCTATAACTCGAATGTGATTTATTTGGAGACGCGCTATAGCTCGAATGTGATTTATTTGGAGACGCGCTATACTCGAATGTGATTTATTTGGAGACGCGCTATACTCGAATGTTATTTATATAGGGAAGAAAGTACAATGTCAGGTGCTCATTCAGTGTAATAGGAACCATAGCACATACTGTAGAGATGTGTACACTGCAACAAGTACACATGTCGTGAATGTAGGAAGGGTGTGTGGGAATTGTTAATATTTGAATGTGATGATTTTATACAGCACGGATCGGAAATCAGCAGTTCTTAGCATTGCACCACGCAAGCTGTCGTATCAACCGCCTACTGTAACTTGCTTTAATTTTTTCTTCACTTATAGTGTAGAATAAAAATATTTTACTAACTAGTTTTATTAATTCATTATTTAATAATAAATAGCATAATCATCATGGGTTGTGTATTGAGTGATTTAACAAATCTGTTTTATTAATCGGTTTGTTGTTGTTTTTTTTACCACGTCATCTATTTATGAAACTATGTTGACAATACAAGAACTGCCTGTACAGTATATTAAAGATACGGTATAGGGCTTCCTGGACACTGCAGTTAACTGAAGCAGTCAATGCTCCATCTGGCGGGATTATACAGCATTGCAACCATCTTTTTAGAAAGCGCATGGGGGCGTTTATGGGGCGGGGCATCATTAATTGCGTCATCGCGGGGGATCACATTCCGTGCACGGATCGTGCATGGTCCTGTCATGGTCCTGTCATGGACCTGTCATGCTCCAGGCGGCTGTTTGACGTGGCTCCCACTGTATACTTGATATAATTTTCATGATGATAGGAATTAAAGCATGTATTAAACATGGGGACACGGTGGCGCAGAGATAGTGGTGAACTGGCACCCCGTCCAGAGATTGTTCCTGCCTCAATCAAGATGCTTGCTGTGCTGTGCGCAACCTTCGATAAAATAATTTATTGCAGCAGTACTGTCTCTTTCAAATGTGCTAATCCCCAATTCATGTCTTTCCTTTTCTTTCTCCAAGTACTCAATCAACACACCATCAGCTCTGTAATAGACGTTAAGCCATCTGTAAGCTTAGAATGCTGATTCTTCAGAACTTTTAAGGAACATTGAAATATCTTCGTAGTACACGTTTAATTATTCTATCCATCTATCCTTCCAGTGTCACTCCAGTCCCAGCAAGAATACAGCGTGAGGCAGGAACAATACATGAACGGGGCACCAGCTCCTTGCTAGCGCTGCAACACTGTGTCCTTACATTTTTAATTATTAACAATATAGATTATTTAAATGATGTTAACATTTTATCTGTATAATGTAATAAACATATGTTTCTGCATTTCACTTTAAAATAATATCTTCATCATATGTAAATATGCGCTAAAGTGGCTCAGGTTGTGCAATATTATAACTGTATCGCAAGTTTACAGTGAGGTAATTGTACTAATAAGTACAAACAGTTCTACAAGGAGCACTTGATGGACTGACTGATTGCATTTATAGTTCTTGGGATAAAACTGTTTCTGACCCGTGTCACGCACGCACGAGTAGGAGGCCGCGGACTGATTCGACCGCACCTGGGAACGTGTTCGCCGGCAGGAAATGGTGGGGTACTAACTTTCTCCCTCTGC